>NW_027094146.1:600000-789685 GCF_029207755.1 Chamaea fasciata
CAATAACTGGTTGCTTGTCAACTTTATGTTTTGCTTAGCTGGGTTTGTAATGAAGAACAGAGAACCTGATAAATAGATTTAGGAGCACAAGACGATTACAGAAACTCCCTATTCAGAAACCCATTGAAAGTCATGCACCTGGAGAAATGGGAGTCCTACCAGAGCTCATTTGTCACATTTGCATTGAAAAGGTAGAAAGTTCAGAGCAAGGACGACTCATCTTACTTTCTTATTTTAAGCCCCCCTCCCCTTGAAAAGGAGCACCGACCCATTTCCAAGGCCAAACTAGCATGCTTAATTGTTTTTTGGCTAGTTACCATACTAAGCAGAGAATGGGATGGGGGGGGGGGGGGCTCTGAATACGCATTTGTGTTTTGGGTATTCAACATCTTTGTAAATAAAAGGACTCTGCGATTGTCTGTAAATTGCGGTGTGTATTTGGGAGCCACCCCGCATGCCGCCCGGTGCTGCAACAGACATACACTTTCTAACTTTAAACTGTTAGAAAGTTTTTGTCCCCCTCAGTTGGATATCAGTATTAGCTCGATATTCATATTTTTTTAATAAATCACAAGTACCTTCTAATTCACTTTGAATAGCTATGAAAATCAAGGCCCTTCCTGACTGACAATCAATCAGACTCTGTCCCTACCCCCACCCCACCATTTCCCCCATCCAAGCCCTGGGACTCAGAGCAGCCTTGTGCAAATCTGAGCTCCTTCCACCCCAGGCTGCACCTGCAGCTTTCAGCTCCTTGGCTCCAATTCCCACCTGCTTTCCTTGGAGGAGCTGCCTGAGACACAGAGGGATGTTCATTTCTTGTCAGCACACAAACCCAGGGGAAGGCACAGCTGCGTAAAATGCAAAAGTCATTTCTCTGCTGGGTATTAACATCCACTTTCCACAGCAGACACTCTCAGACCAATGGAAAAGACCTCCTGTGCCCAGCACAGATCCCAAGGTCTCCCCAAAGCCTCCCTGCCCCGATTCTGGCCAGATTTGTTTTTTGCACACGCTGAAGACAGGAGCTCCCTCCATGCCTAGAGGAAGGAAAAGAGAACAAGTGGATGAAGAGCTCTCCTGTGCAGAGCCAAGGTGCAAGTGCCACCGGAGTGGGAACCACAACTCACCAGGTTTGTGTCCTTTCTCCTATGTGCAGATCATCAGGGCTGTGCTGAGGATCCCCTCTGAGCAGGGACGGCACAAAGCCTTCTCCACCTGCCGCCATCACCTGGCCGTGGTCTCCCTGTTCCTCAGCACTGTCATGTTTGCCTATCTGAAGCCCCCCTCCATCTCCTCCCCATCCCTGGATCTGGCCCTGTCAGTTCTGTTCTCGCTGGTGCCTCCAGCCATGAACCCCCTCATCTGCAGCCTGAGGAAGCAGGAGCTCGAGGCTGCAGTGTGGAAGACTGATGGCTGGATGGTTTCACAAACATTAAACTGCTGGCCAGTTTCTCAAAATCACTTGTCATAAAAGTCATTTTTGATACCTCTTGTTGCTTTACTTTGGAGGTTCTTTTCCTTTGTTTTACTTTTGTAATATTGTCCACAAAGCAGTGTCACTGTTTGTGCCATTTCTCATTTTGTTTCTCTCCACCTTCCCTGTGGCCACAGACTGTGTCAATGAGGGGCTGCACTCCTGGTGGCTTTAAAGGAACCCAAGGATCTGGCAGGCAAGTTTTCTGCAGAGATCCCCCTTTGGTTCTCTTCTCTGGATGAGAGCTGGGGGCAGATCAGTGCTGGCACAGCAGCTGTGCCCAGGAGCAGCAGCCCTTGGTGTTGGCAGCGCTGCTCCCGTGGCCCTGCCCCGCTGCCCTCCTGGCCCTGGTGTTGCTGTAGGGCCGGAGTGCTCTCGGCGCCGGGCACAGGGCTGGGGCTGGCAGTGCCGGGGCTGCAGCAGGGACAGGCCATGGGCTCCGCTGGGGCAGCGCTGACGCCTCAGGGCAGGGCCTCGCTGCTCCAGGCTCCTTGCCCAGGCTCTCTCCAGAACACGCCCAGGCCCAATGCTGTGCACGGAAAAGCCCCGTGAGCAGCCCCAGGGTGGCCGTGGGCAGGCTGGGGGCAAACAGCCCGGCTGGGGCTCTGCAGGGTCCCTGGGGGAGACGGGAAGGAGCAGCAGAGCAGGGGCTGATCCATCCCCACTGTGCCGGACACCCCCGGGCAGCGTCCCAGAGCGTCCTCATGCACCTGCCAACAGCATCCCCCCTCTGCAGCCCTGGCCTCTCTCCCAGCTCACACGGGGGCCGCATCCTTGCAGGCACAGACACGGCAGCTCTGGCTCAGGAGCCCCTGTTTGCAGTGCCCAGAGCAGGCCTGAGCACCCCCATGGTGTTGGTGTGGGGAGATGAACCTGAGGGAGCACAAATGCCATCAGCCCCTGGGGCCAGGAAGGGCTGGGGGACAGGAGGGAAACCACTCAGTTCTGTCCTGGCCTCTGAAGTCAGCCAGAAAGTTTGTTCCCATCAGCTGGGAGTTTCCTGTGCCACTGCTGACTTACTAAAATATGGATATTGATCTACTATCGATACCCAACTGTGACAGACAGAAGACTCTCTAACAGTTTAGAGTTAGAAAGTATATGTTTAATGCAACGCCAGGCAGTTGTGTGCGATCACTCCCTAAAATGCACTGCCAAGTTACAAAATCTCTTTCTTTTCAAAAGTGTTGAATATCCAAAATACTAATACATATTTATAGCACTAAAACCTCCCATTCTCTGCTTCATATTATAATTAGCTAAAAAGCTATTAAGCGTGTGTAGTTTGTTCTTTGAATTGGGTCAGTGGTCCTTTATATGGGGAGGGGGCGTAAAAAAGGAAGTAAGTGGAGTCTTCCTCATTGTAAACTTTCAACCTTTACAATGGATATCAAGATAAATGATAACTGGTCACACTCCTGTTTCCTTTCTCCGTGACTGTTGAATGGGTTTTAGGATGCTCGAGGATTTACAATTGTCTGTGTTCCTAAATCTATTTATCAGTTTCTTCTGTTTCTCATTATAAACACAGCTAAACAAACACAAAAATGACAAGCAATTAGTTATTTAGATCCCGGATCGTTATCCTTGATCGCAATCCTTTCATCTAACCATTAACTTCTAATTCTTTCCAGCACAGCTTATCTATCTACCTACTTTAACTAATTCTGGCAAAGCTTATCTTTAGCTAAAACATTAACTTTTCTCAAATCCTTACCTCCTTTGAAATTCATCTCTCAGCTCTCCCTTGATTTCCCCGTGGTCTGTTGCAATTCACTGGGAGATCTTTTTTCCTAGAGTTACGGAGAAATATTTCAAAGGGCTTCTAATAAACGCACATTCCTATTTTCAAGGGTGTATTTTTCTCTTGAGAGCAGAGGTGATTGCAGCATTCAGTGACTCATATTGACCCCGGGACTCTCCTAAGCAGGCAGGTCTGGCCTGCTCAGAGAAGCTGTGCCTTGAGCTCTGACCCAGTGGACAACCTTGCTCCATATTCCCCAACTCCATCCTGCCTCTCCTCGCTCACCTGGGACCTGCTTTGCTCGGAGAACTGGGTGCACTCAGGCAACGAGGGGTTTCCTTTCTTTTATTTTAGCAATCTAAAACCCCTGAGCTTCCCCATGGAAAACAGACAATCTCCTTGTAATAGATACATAGTATTAAATTCGTGGATTAAAATTGTGTGTATTAAAACTTTGCAGTGGAATGTAAAAAACCCCTGAATTCCTGGAAAGAGTTCCAGGGCATCTCTTCGCATACCACAGTCTTTTCACAGTCCAAAGGTGTTACCTCGACATCTGCCAGAGAGGTAACCGGGAAACGGCCCATTAAGCATGGGCTGACCACATCTTCACAGCTCATCAGGAGATCCGATACCAATCTGGGCAGAAACCTTCTGACAGAAGATTCGGAGACTTTTCATTCAGACGTCTTCTCAATTTCTCAGGAAACTCTTTCAGATATCCCTTGCGGACACCAGACATTTCAATGATTATGTTATGTACATGATGTCATGTTCTTCGGGTTCTTTGTTACCGTCTTGTTTTCGCCTCAGGGTAGAAAAATGGTCTAAAACACCTCCCCTGAGACCCCGAATTTGTGGGCAGTACTCCGGAGAAGCACCCTTTGCTGCTCCCGGGTTGTCCACCCAACATTCGATCGATGTTGTCCTGATTTATCGTGGCGTTTCCCGAAATTGCTTTTCAAATTTGTTAAATAAATCTTTGATTTTGGAAATTGGCTCTGATCATTTATAACATCCTCAGGTGTGTGCCAAGCCCAAGGTGCCACCAAGGAAGTTCCCCTTTCCCAAGGCAGAACCATGCAAGGAATGTTTTAGACACACGGGAAGTTCTAAAATAAACACAAATCCAGAGCCTGGGCTCTCTCACTGTTCCCGGCTCCTGCACAGTCCCTCTCTCAGCCCCTTGGCGCCCCGGAATCCCCTCTGGGGCTCAGAGAACAGCCGGCAATGGAACCTTGCCCTGAAAAGGCACCATTGTGGTGCTCCCCAGCCAGGCCAGAAATGGAACTTTGTTCCTTTAGCCTGGGTGCAGAGACCCCCGGGGCCTTTTCTGCACAGAGTTCCAGCCCCCAGCGTTTGCTGAAGGTGCTCTCTGCACATGTCACACTGCCAGGGCCCTGTCCTTGCTGTCACCTGCTGTGGCTGGGCCCAAAGAGAGCTCCTGCGCTTGCATTTCCAGCTGCCGTGCAACCAAAGCTGAGGGATCTGGAGCTGCCTGAATGCAAAATCTGAAATACGAGCTTCTCTCGAAGGGGAAATCTCCTCCTCCTGTGCTAACCCATGGCAATGCTGGCAAATGCACCAGCCACGGCCAGAATTCAGATTTCACTGCTAAACTTCCTTATATCCAGGGATAGTTCCCATGGGAATATTGTCAGGACAAGTCTGGCTGGCAGTGGTTTCACAAGGGTCACTTCCCATCTGTCCCCAAAACTCTAGGGAAGGCTTTGTGCTTTCCTTCCAATGGGAAAAAAAACCCCTGTCCTGCTTCTCCAAGTGCCCATGGCTGAGATTGGGATTCCACCTCCAAAAATTCCCTCTATCCAAAGCCTGCTCCCAGACAAAATCTGCCATTAATGACAAGTCTGGGTGACCTTGGCCTGGTGAGTCTCTCACCTGCCTTCCAAACCCTGGGGCTCTGTACTTTCCTTCCTACGGAAAAGAACTGTCCTTCTTGTCCAGGTGCCCACGGCCAGAATTGGGATTCCACCTCCAACATTGCCTCTTGTGAGAGACTGGAGGAGATTGTTGGCTGGAAACATTTCGTGTGAGGGGGAGGAAGGGGCAGAGCCAGCCTTACCCTGCCCTGAACCCCAGCACTTCTCAAAGCATTGACTTGACCCTGTAACCCAAATCCCCCAGAGCCTCTATCCCAGCCCAGCAGTGTCTGCCAATCCCTGGCACACCAAAGGCAATGCTCCACACCCACCTCTGCAGCCCCCAGCCCAGCTCCTGAGTGACCAGATGACCCAAAGTCCCATCTGGGGGAGGGGCCCAGGAAGACCAAGGGGTATTTTAGGCTGACCACAAGGCAAGCACACACGTTGACCCTAGCTCCTCTTGGAATTTCTGTCTGAACACTGCTGGAATCCAGGAGCTGGTAGCAGTGTGTGTTCTTCTCTCTATCTCTCTCTCTATCTCTCTATATTTTGTCTTTCTCTCTTTCTGTGTCTTCCTCTTCTAATTCCCTCTTCTTGCAAATTTTGCTTAACTTAAAATTGAGCAGGCTTCCAGTTTGTGAAGCTGAATGGGCCAAGTTAACGCTTTGAGCAGTGTTTTTTTGTTGACTGAATGTCATAGTAAAGCTTTTGCTCAAGTTTCTCTGATTTTCTAAAGTTGCCAGTAAAGGCTGTTTTGTTGTTTTAAGCTTCTGAGAATCTCTTGTCGGTACTTCTCCATTGTTTCCAACTCAGAGTACACAAACAATTGTAATTCCTTTGCAATGTCTCACGGAGAGAGTTGTTTGGGGGTTGGGGCTCAGGGCTTCTCTGTCCTGCTTGGCACAGCCCAGGCAGGGCTTTCACAGCCACATCCCACACTCCGTTTCCCACCTGGACCCGCTGGTGCCTCTGAGTTCTGCTTGCCCAGCCCCAGGGACGCTCTCCTTGTCTGCCCATTCCCCCACGGTCTCTGGGCAGGAGTGGCCTCAGTGGGAGCTGTGACACCCTCCCTCAGACACTTGGAGGCTGCTGCTGGATTGGACTTCTCCAGAGGCTTGTTCAGCCTTCAGCTCTTCAGTTCAGGAATTCAGTGGCCCAGGGCTCCATCAACATTCAGAACACGTTAACAGGCCAAGCCTCTGGGAATAATTTGATTTAAGTTTTCAAATTTTTCTGGTTAATTGGACAGATTTTAGAACTGTCCTCCAAGTGAATGTATAATATTTTAAAGGACACTGAGAAAAGATTTTTATGGTCCTGTTTAGAGGTTTTATTCCCTATTAATACACTGATATGTGCAATCTCCAATTGGCATTGAATCAGTGAGACATAGACTTTAAAGAATTAAGGATTTTAGAGAGGTTAAGATTTTAGTTAGAGATAAGCTTTGTAGGAATTAATTAAAGTTTGCTAAAAATTAAAAGTTTGTGGTTAGTTAAGGGAAACCAGATTTGAATTAACTTTCCCAGGCCTCAATAACTGATTGCTTGTCAACTTTATGTTTTGCTTAGCTGGGTTTGTAATGAAGAACAGAGAACCTGATAACTAGATTTAGGAGCACAAGATGATTACAGAAACTCCCTATTCAGAAACCCATTGAAAGTCATGCACCTGGAGAAATGGGAGTCCTACCAGAGCTCATTTGTCACATTTGCATTGAAAAGGTAGAAAGTTCAGAGCAAGGACGACTCATCTTACTTTCTTATTTTAAGGCCCCCTCCCCTTGAAAAGGAGCACCGACCCATTTCCAAGGCCAAACTAGCATGCTTAATTGTTTTTTGGCTAGTTACCATACTAAGCGGAGAATGGGATGGGGAGGGGGGGGGCTCTGAGTACGCATTTGTGTTTTGGGTATTCAACATCTTTGTAAATAAAAGGACTCTGTGATTGTCTGTAAATTGCGGTGTGTATTTGGGAGTCACCCCGCATGCCGCCCGGTGCTGCAACAGACATACACTTTCTAACTTTAAACTGTTAGAAAGTTTTTGTCCCCCTCAGTTGGATATCAGTATTAGCTCGATATTCATATTTTTTTAATAAATCACAAGTACCTTCTAATTCACTTTGAATAGCTATGAAAATCAAGGCCCTTCCTGACTGACAATCAATCAGACTCTGTCCCTACCCCCACCCCACCATTTCCCCCATCCAAGCCCTGGGACTCAGAGCAGCCTTGTGCAAATCTGAGCTCCTTCCACCCCAGGCTGCACCTGCAGCTTTCAGCTCCTTGGCTCCAATTCCCACCTGCTTTCCTTGGAGGAGCTGCCTGAGACACAGAGGGATGTTCATTTCTTGTCAGCACACAAACCCAGGGGAAGGCACAGCTGCGTAAAATGCAAAAGTCATTTCTCTGCTGGGTATTAACATCCACTTTCCACAGCAGACACTCTCAGACCAATGGAAAAGACCTCCTGTGCCCAGCACAGATCCCAAGGTCTCCCCAAAGCCTCCCTGCCCCGATTCTGGCCAGATTTGTTTTTTGCACACGCTGAAGACAGGAGCTCCCTCCATGCCTAGAGGAAGGAAAAGAGAACAAGTGGATGAAGAGCTCTCCTGTGCAGAGCCAAGGTGCAAGTGCCACCGGAGTGGGAACCACAACTCACCAGGTTTGTGTCCTTTCTCCTATGTGCAGATCATCAGGGCTGTGCTGAGGATCCCCTCTGAGCAGGGACGGCACAAAGCCTTCTCCACCTGCCGCCATCACCTGGCCGTGGTCTCCCTGTTCCTCAGCACTGTCATGTTTGCCTATCTGAAGCCCCCCTCCATCTCCTCCCCATCCCTGGATCTGGCCCTGTCAGTTCTGTTCTCGCTGGTGCCTCCAGCCATGAACCCCCTCATCTGCAGCCTGAGGAAGCAGGAGCTCGAGGCTGCAGTGTGGAAGACTGATGGCTGGATGGTTTCACAAACATTAAACTGCTGGCCAGTTTCTCAAAATCACTTGTCATAAAAGTCATTTTTGATACCTCTTGTTGCTTTACTTTGGAGGTTCTTTTCCTTTGTTTTACTTTTGTAATATTGTCCACAAAGCAGTGTCACTGTTTGTGCCATTTCTCATTTTGTTTGTCTCCACCTTCCCTGTGGCCACAGACTGTGTCAATGAGGGGCTGCACTCCTGGTGGCTTTAAAGGAACCCAAGGATCTGGCAGGCAAGTTTTCTGCAGAGATCCCCCTTTGGTTCTCTTCTCTGGATGAGAGCTGGGGGCAGATCAGTGCTGGCACAGCAGCTGTGCCCAGGAGCAGCAGCCCTTGGTGTTGGCAGCGCTGCTCCCGTGGCCCTGCCCCGCTGCCCTCCTGGCCCTGGTGTTGCTGTAGGGCCGGAGTGCTCTCGGCGCCGGGCACAGGGCTGGGGCTGGCAGTGCCGGGGCTGCAGCAGGGACAGGCCATGGGCTCCGCTGGGGCAGCGCTGACGCCTCAGGGCAGGGCCTCGCTGCTCCAGGCTCCTTGCCCAGGCTCTCTCCAGAACACGCCCAGGCCCAATGCTGTGCACGGAAAAGCCCCGTGAGCAGCCCCAGGGTGGCCGTGGGCAGGCTGGGGGCAAACAGCCCGGCTGGGGCTCTGCAGGGTCCCTGGGGGAGACGGGAAGGAGCAGCAGAGCAGGGGCTGATCCATCCCCACTGTGCTGGACACCCCCGGGCAGCGTCCCAGAGCGTCCTCATGCACCTGCCAACAACATCCCCCCTCTGCAGCCCTGGCCTCTCTCCCAGCTCACACGGGGGCCGCATCCTTGCAGGGACAGACACGGCAGCTCTGGCTCAGGAGCCCCTGTTTGCAGTGCCCAGAGCAGGCCTGAGCACCCCCATGGTGTTGGTGTGGGGAGATGAACCTGAGGGAGCACAAATGCCATCAGCCCCTGGGGCCAGGAAGGGCTGGGGGACAGGAGAGAAAACCACTCAACTTTGTTGAGGCCTCTGAAGTCAGCCAGAAAGTTTGTTCCCATCAGCTGGGAGTTTCCTGTGCCACTGCTGACTTATTAAAATATGGATATTGATCTACTATCGATACCCAACTGTGACAGACAGAAGACTCTCTAACAGTTTAGAGTTAGAAAGTATATGTTTAATGCAACGCCAGGCAGTTGTGTGCGATCACTCCCTAAAATGCACTGCCAAGTTACAAAATCTCTTTCTTTTCAAAAGTGTTGAATATCCAAAATACTAATACATATTTATAGCACTAAAACCTCCCATTCTCTGCTTCATATTATAATTAGCTAAAAAGCTATTAAGCGTGTGTAGTTTGTTCTTTGAATTGGGTCAGTGGTCCTTTATATGGGGAGGGGGCGTAAAAAAAGGAAGTAAGTGGAGTCTTCCTCATTGGAAACTTTCAGCCTTTTCAATGGATATCAAGATAAATGATAACTGGTCAAACTCCTGTTTCCTTTCTCCGTGACTGTTGAATGGGTTTTAGGATGCTCGAGGATTTACAATTGTCTGTGTTCCTAAATCTATTTATCAGTTTCTTCTGTTTCTCATTATAAACACAGCTAAACAAACACAAAAATGACAAGCAATTAGTTATTTAGATCCAGGATCGTTATCCTTGATCGCAATCCTTTCATCTAACCATTAACTTCTAATTCTTTCCAGTACCGCTTATCTATCTACCTACTTGAACTAATTCTGGCAAAGCTTATCTTTAGCTAAAACATTAACTTTTCTCAAATCCTTACCTCCTTTGAAATTCATCTCTCAGCTCTCCCTTGATTTCCCCGTGGTCTGTTGCAATTCACTGGGAGATCTTTTTTCCTAGAGTTACGGAGAAATATTTCAAAGGGCTTCTAATAAACGCACATTCCTATTTTCAAGGGTGTATTTTTCTCTTGAGAGCAGAGGTGATTGCAGCATTCAGTGACTCATATTGACCCAGGGACTCTCCTAAGCAGGCAGGTCTGGCCTGCTCAGAGAAGCTGTGCCTTGAGCTCTGACCCAGTGGACAACCTTGCTCCACATTCCCCAACTCCATCCTGCCTCTCCTCGCTCACGTGGGACCTGCTTTGCTCGGAGAACAGGGTCCACTCAGGCAACGAGGGGTTTCCTTTCTTTTATTTTAGCAATCTAAAACCCCTGAGCTTCCCCATGGAAAACAGACAATCTCCTTGTAATAGATACATAGTATTAAATTCGTGGATTAAAATTGTGTGTATTAAAACTTTGCAGTGGAATGTAAAAAACCCCTGAATTCCTGGAAAGAGTTCCAGGGCATCTCTTCGCATACCACAGTCTTTTCACAGTCCAAAGGTGTTACCTCGACATCTGCCAGAGAGGTAACCGGGAAACGGCCCATTAAGCATGGGCTGGCCACATCTTCACAGCTCATCAGGAGATCCCATACCAATCTGGGCAGAAACCTTCTGACAGAAGATTCGGAGACTTTTCATTCAGACGTCTTCTCAATTTCTCAGGAAACTCTTTCAGATATCCCTTGCGGACACCAGACATTTCAATGATTATGTTATGTACATGATGTCATGTTCTTCGGGTTCTTTGTTACCGTCTTGTTTTCGCCTCAGGGTAGAAAAATGGTATAAAACACCTCCCCTGAGACCCCGAATTTGTGGGCAGTACTCCGGAGAAGCACCCTTTGCTGCTCCCGGGTTGTCCACCCAACATTCGATCGATGTTGTCCTGATTTATCGTGGCGTTTCCCGAAATTGCTTTTCAAATTTGTTAAATAAATCTTTGATTTTGGAAATTGGCTCTGATCATTTATAACATCCTCAGGTGTGTGCCAAGCCCAAGGTGCCACCAAGGAAGTTCCCCTTTCCCAAGGCAGAACCATGCAAGGAATGTTTTAGACGCACGGGAAGTTCTAAAATAAACACAAATCCAGAGCCTGGGCTTTTTCACTGTTCCCGGCTCCTGCACAGTCCCTCTCTCAGTCCCTTGGCCCCCCGGAATCCCCTCTGGGGCTGAGAGAACAGCCGGCAATGGAAGCTTGCCCTGAAAAGGCACCATTGTGGTGCTCCCCAGCCAGGCCAGAAATGGAACTTTGTTCCTTTAGCCTGGGTGCAGAGACCCCCCGGGGCCTTTTCTGCACAGAGTTCCAGCCCCCAGCGTTTGCTGAAGGCGCTCTCTGCACATGTCACACTGCCAGGGCCCTGTCCTTGCTGTCACCTGCTGTGGCTGGGCCCAAAGAGAGCTCCTGCGCTTGCATTTCCAGCTGCCGTGCAACCAAAGCTGAGGGATCTGGAGCTGCCTGAATGCAAAAACTGAAATACGAGCTTCTCTCGAAGGGGAAATCTCCCCCTCCTGTGCTAACCCATGGCAATGCTGGCAAATGCACCAGCCACGGCCAGAATTCAGATTTCACTGCTAAACTTCCTTATATCCAGGGATAGTTCCCATGGGAATATTGTCAGGACAAGTCTGGCTGGCAGTGGTTTCACAAGGGTCACTTCCCATCTGTCCCCAAAACTCTAGGGAAGGCTTTGTGCTTTCCTTCCAATGGGAAAAAAAACCCTGTCCTGCTTCTCCAAGTGCCCATGGCTGAGATTGGGATTCCACCTCCAAAACTTCCCTTTATCCAAAGCCTGCTCCCAGACAAAATCTGCCATTAATGACAAGTCTGGGTGACCTTGGCCTGGTGAGTCTCTCACCTGCCTTCCAAACCCTGGGGCTCTGTACTTTCCTTCCTACGGAAAAGAACTGTCCTTCTTGTCCAGGTGCCCACGGCCAGAATTGGGATTCCACCTCCAACATTGCCTCTTGTGAGAGACTGGAGGAGATTGTTGGCTGGAAACATTTCGTGTGAGGGGGAGGAAGGGGCAGAGGCAGCCTTACCCTGCCCTGAACCCCAGCACTTCTCAAAGCATTGACTTGACCCTGTAACCCAAATCCCCCAGAGCCTCTATCCCAGCCCAGCAGTGTCTGCCAATCCCTGGCACACCAAAGGCAATGCTCCACACCCACCTCTGCAGCCCCCAGCCCAGCTCCTGAGTGACCAGATGACCCAAAGTCCCATCTGGGGGAGGGGCCCAGGAAGACCAAGGGGTATTTTAGGCTGACCACAAGGCAAGCACACACGTTGACCCTAGCTCCTCTTGGAATTTCTGTCTGAACACTGCTGGAATCCAGGAGCTGGTAGCAGTGTGTGTTCTTCTCTCTATCTCTCTCTCTATATTTTATTTGTCTTTCTCTCTTTCTGTGTCTTCCTCTTCTAATTCCCTCTTCTTGCAAATTTTGCTTAACTTAAAATTGAGCAGGCTTCCAGTTTGTGAAGTTGAATGGGCCAAGTTAACGCTTTGAGCAGTGTTTTTTTGTTGACTGAATGTCATAGTAAAGCTTTTGCTCAAGTTTCTCTGATTTTCTAAAGTTGCCAGTAAAGGCTGTTTTGTTGTTTTAAGCTTCTGAGAATCTCTTGTCGGTACTTCTCCATTGTTTCCAACTCAGAGTACACAAACAATTGTAATTCCTTTGCAATGTCTCACGGAGAGAGTTGTTTGGGGGTTGGGGCTCAGGGCTTCTCTGTCCTGCTTGGCACAGCCCAGGCAGGGCTTTCACAGCCACATCCCACACTCCGTTTCCCACCTGGACCCGCTGGTGCCTCTGAGTTCTGCTTGCCCAGCCCCAGGGACGCTCTCCTTGTCTGCCCATTCCCCCACGGTCTCTGGGCAGTGGTGGCCTCAGTGGGAGCTGTGACACCCTCCCTCAGACACTTGGAGGCTGCTGCTGGGTTGGACTTCTCCAGAGGCTTGTTCAGCCTTCAGCTCTTCAGTTCAGGAATTCAGTGGCCCAGGGCTCCATCAACATTCAGAACACGTTAACAGGCCAAGCCTCGGGGAATAATTTGATTTAAGTTTTCAAATTTTTCTGGTTAATTGGACAGATTTTAGAACTGTCCTCCAAGTGAATGTATAATATTTTAAAGGACACTGAGAAAAGATTTTTATGGTCCTGTTTAGAGGTTTTATTCCCTATTAATACACTGATATGTGCAATCTCCAATTGGCATTGAATCCAAGTGAGACATAGACTTTAAAGAATTAAGGATTTTAGAGAGGTTAAGATTTTAGTTAGAGATAAGCTTTGTAGGAATTAATTAAAGTTTGCTAAAAATTAAAAGTTTGTGGTTAGTTAAGGGAAACCAGATTTGAATTAACTTTCCCAGGCCTCAATAACTGGTTGCTTGTCAACTTTATGTTCTGCTTAGCTGGGTTTGTAATGAAGAACAGAGAACCTGATAAATAGATTTAGGAGCACAAGACGATTACAGAAACTCCCTATTCGGAAACCCATTGAAAGTCATGCACCTGGAGAAATGGGAGTCCTACCAGAGCTCATTTGTCACATTTGCATTGAAAAGGTAGAAAGTTCAGAGCAAGGACGACTCATCTTACTTTCCCATTTTAAGCCCCCCTCCCCTTGAAAAGGAGCACCGACCCATTTCAAAGGCCAAACTAGCATGCTTAATTGTTTTTTGGCTAGTTACCATACTAAGCTAAGAATGGGATGGGGGGGGGGAGGCTCTGAGTACGCATTTGTGTTTTGGGTATTCAACATCTTTGTAAATAAAAGGACTCTGTGATTGTCTGTAAATTGCGGTGTGTATTTGGGAGCCACCCCGCATGCCGCCCGGTGCTGCAACAGACATACACTTTCTAACTTTAAACTGTTATAAAGTTTTTGTCCCCCTCAGTTGGATATCAGTATTAGCTCGATATTCATATTTTTTTAATAAATCACAAGTACCTTCTAATTCACTTTGAATAGCTATGAAAATCAAGGCCCTTCCTGACTGACAATCAATCAGACTCTGTCCCTACCCCCACCCCACCATTTCCCCCATCCAAGCCCTGGGACTCAGAGCAGCCTTGTGCAAATCTGAGCTCCTTCCACCCCAGGCTGCACCTGCAGCTTTCAGCTCCTTGGCTCCAATTCCCACCTGCTTTCCTTGGAGGAGCTGCCTGAGACACAGAGGGATGTTCATTTCTTGTCAGCACACAAACCCAGGGGAAGGCACAGCTGCGTAAAATGCAAAAGTCATTTCTCTGCTGGGTATTAACATCCACTTTCCACAGCAGACACTCTCAGACCAATGGAAAAGACCTCCTGTGCCCAGCACAGATCCCAAGGTCTCCCCAAAACCTCCCTGCCCCGATTCTGGCCAGATTTGTTTTTTGCACACGCTGAAGACAGGAGCTCCCTCCATGCCTAGAGGAAGGAAAGTAGAACAAGTGGATGAAGAGCTCTCCTGTGCAGAGCCAAGGTGCAAGTGCCACCAGAGTGGGAACCACAACTCACCAGGTTTGTGTCCTTTCTCCTATGTGCTGATCATCAGGGCTGTGCTGAAGATCCCCTCTGAGCAGGGACGGCACAAAGCCTTCTCCACCTGCCGCCATCACCTGGCCGTGGTCTCCCTGTTCCTCAGCACTGCCATGTTTGCATATCTGAAGCCCCCCCAATCTCCTCCCCATCCCCGGATCTGGCCCTGTCAGTTCTGTTCTCGCTGGTGCCTCCAGCCGTGAATCCCCTCATCTGCAGCCTGAGGAAGCAGGAGCTCGAGACTGCAGTGTGGAAGACTGATGGCTGGATGGTTTCACAAACATTAAACTGCTGGCCAGTTTCTCAAAATCACTTGTCATAAAAGTCATTTTTGATACCTCTTGTTGCTTTACTTTGGAGGTTCTTTTCCTTTGTTTTACTTTTGTAATATTGTCCACAAAGCCGTGTCACTGTTTGTGCCATTCCTCATCTTGTTTCTCTCCACCTTCCCTGTGGCCACAGACTGTGTCAATGAGGGGCTGCACTCCTGGTGGCTTTAAAGGAACCCAAGGATCTGGCAGGCAAGTTTTCTGCAGAGATCCCCCTTTGGTTCTCTTCTCTGGATGAGAGCTGGGGGCAGATCAGTGCTGGCACAGCAGCTGTGCCCAGGAGCAGCAGCCCTTGGTGTTGGCAGCGCTGCTCCCGTGGCCCTGCCCCGCTGCCCTCCTGGCCCTGGTGTTGCTGTAGGGCCGGAGTGCTCTCGGCGCCGGGCACAGGGCTGGGGCTGGCAGTGCCGGGGCTGCAGCAGGGACAGGCCATGGGCTCCGCTGGGGCAGCGCTGACGCCTCAGGGCAGGGCCTCGCTGCTCCAGGCTCCTTGCCCAGGCTCTCTCCAGAACACGCCCAGGCCCAATGCTGTGCACGGAAAAGCCCCGTGAGCAGCCCCAGGGTGGCCGTGGGCAGGCTGGGGGCAAACAGCACGGCTGGGGCTCTGCAGGGTCCCTGGGGGAGACGGGAAGGAGCAGCAGAGCAGGGGCTGATCCATCCCCACTGTGCTGGACACCCCCGGGCAGCGTCCCAGAGCGTCCTCATGCACCTGCCAACAACATCCCCCCTCTGCAGCCCTGGCCTCTCCCCCAGCTCACACGGGGGCCGCATCCTTGCAGGCACAGACACGGCAGCTCTGGCTCAGGAGCCCCTGTTTGCAGTGCCCAGAGCAGGCCTGAGCACCCCCATGGTGTTGGTGTGGGGAGATGAACCTGAGGGAGCACAAATGCCATCAGCCCCTGGGGCCAGGAAGGGCTGGGGGACAGGAGGGAAACCACTCAGTTCTGTCGTGGCCTCTGAAGTCAGCCAGAAAGTTTGTTCCCATCAGCTGGGAGTTTCCTGTGCCACTGCAGATGTTGTTGCTCAGAGCCAAGCGCTGCCTGGCAGCCATCCCCAAATTGCCCTGAGCATTTCCTTTGCTTCACCCTGGCTTTCTTTTCCTGGTACAAATTTCTCCCTATTGCCCATCCCTGCTCTCTCCCCAGCAAACAGCCCATCCCTGGTTGCCCTTTCCTCTCTGGGCCCACTCCCCATTTCACTTCCTGAGTTGGCATCATGGGAACATCCCTTGGGGTGCAGGATCATCCTCCAAGTGCTTCAGGAATTGTCTGCAGGCTCCTGCAGTGCCTTGTGCTGCTCCCTTGCCAGAGGCACCACAGGCCAGGGGGGCACGTGTGGGCTGGTGTTTCTGGCTGTGGGGCTCCCTGTTCTGGGCCATGAGGAGGAGCTGCAGAGGCTCTGCAGGACTGACAGGATGGGCTCTGGGGCTGTGAGGAGAAGCTGAGGGACCTGGGCTGCTGCACCTTCTGGAGAGGAGGCCCAGGCCTCATCCTGCAACTGCTGCAAGGGTGGTTTCAGAGAATCACGGGATCAGCAAGGTTGGAAAAGACCTTGGACATCATCAAGTCCAACCTGTGCCCTGACACCACCTTGTCTCCCCTGAGCCTCGTCTTCTCCAGGATGAACAGCCCCAGACCCCTCAGCTGCTCCTCACAGGACTTGTGCTCCAGACCCCTCAGCACCCTTGTTGCCCTTCTCTGGACACGCTCCAGCCCCTCCATGTCCTTCCTAAATTGGGGGGCCCAGAACTGGGCGCAGCACTCGAGGTGCTGCCCAACCAGTGCCGAGCACAGGGGAAGAATCACTGCCCTGCTCCTGCTGGCCACACCATTCCTGATCCGTAGGAGTGCCGGGGGCTGGGTGAGGGAAATGGTGGGGAGGGGGTGGGACAAAGTCGGATTGATTGTGAGCCATGAAGGGTCTTGATTTTTCATATCTATTCAGACTGCATTAGAATGTGTTGGGGGTCAATATCATTTGGCCATTGCTGATATCAGTCTACAAACAGGATCATGAAACAGGTCAAAACAGTTCTCTCTGCCTTGTTTTCTATACATTATATTCACTTTGAATACACTTCTGAAATCTCTATAATTGACCACAGAAGAATTGAAAGCTTAAAATATTTCCAGGGGCTTTTCTTGTTTGAGCGTTTTGAACAAATATTGATGAGCCTTTCTCACTGAATTCCTGAACTGAAGAGCTCAAGAAAGAAGAGGCCCCTGCAGTAGTAAAATTCATCATCAGCCTGCAAGGGGCTGAAGATCCATCCTCATCAGAGCAGGAATGAACAGAAATGGGCACAGCTTTCTGGCTGCCCCAGCTTGGGGATGGGCCCTGGGCCTGGAGCAGGAGCAGCTCTGCAGGGCCCCAAGGCTGGCGCTGTTGTGCTGGCCTGGGCAGATGGGATGGCAGCAGGGGCTGCAGAGCTCTCAGGACCTCAGGGACAGGGGAGCAGGGCACACAGGAAGCCTCTTCTGCCTTGGCCCAGCACCTTCCCCATGGCTGGGGCTGAGTCCTCTCTGAGCTGCAGCTGCTGCTGTGCCCTTGCGAGGGGCTGAGGCCGTGGGGCCCCTGCCCAGAGCCGCCTGCCCTGAGCAGAGCTGTGGGGCCAGAGGTGGCTGGGCTGTGCTGGGGAGAGACCCCTGGTGCTGCAGAGAGCTCAGGGCAGCTGGCAGAGCTTGCAGGGAGCTGGGCTGGGCTGAGAGAGCCTGACCCAGAAACCATCAGTGTCCATCTCAGCCTGTGTGAGCGTGCAGGGGCAGGACTCAGGCCAGCCCTTGTGGGGCAGGGCCAGCGCCTGTGGAAGGCATTGAAAACAGGCAAGTGCCCCACAGAGGAGGCTGCTCTGTGCCCTTGGTGGCACGGACAGAGCAGGGAGGGGGCCAGGACATTTGTCACCCATGCCAGCCTCTGTCCCCAGGCATTGCCAGCCCCGGCTGCTCAGCCCAGGTTTGCGGGGCAGTTTGGCTCTGGCCCAGCTCCATCCTCCCGTGGGGCTCAGGGCCTGTTCCTGGCCACGGCCAGCCCTGCCCGGCCTCTCTGCTGGCCCAGAGCCCGGCAGAGCCTGGGGCAGGGCTGTCTGTGCGGGCCCACAGGGGCCACGGGCTGTGCAGGAGCTGGCAGAGGCTGCCCAGCAGGGAGGCCATGGGGCACAGAGCCCCAAGGCTGCTGTGGGCACCACGGCACAGGGGCCGTTCCCCCCCGCAGTGCTCCTGTCCCGCGCGGGGGCTGTGGCACCGTGGCTGGCCCAGGGCGGCACAAAGGGGCCACGCGGCCGCTGCCGGGGCTGACAGCAAGGCCAGGCACACGCGAGGAATTGCTGGGCATCGCCTGCGCTGGGCAGGGCTGACTGTGCCAAAGGCACAGCTCAGCTGCCCTTGGTGGCTGCAGGAAAAGTCCAGAGCCCAAAGAGCCTCCATGGCTGTGCTGGAGACCAGGGCTTGGGGAGGGAAAGGCAGGGCTGCTGCGGGATGGGCAGGGGATTGAATTCCAGCACTCATCCTGTTCTCTGATGATCCTGGCACCATGCTGGTCCCTGTTGCAGCCTGGAGCAGAGCAGATGTTTATGGGACAGGAGCCCTCTGGGGCTCTCCGGGACGTGCACCTTGCAAGGTGCGCTGCTCCCACTACAGCTGTTCTCTGAGAGATGCCAATCCCAGCTCGGCACCTCAGGGCACAAGTGGCACCGCCTGTTCATGCACACACAGCTGATGTCTGCCTGGAAAGGGGCACAGGTTTTCGTACTTGTGCATTTCATAATATACAAGCATATTTTTATTATCTGGGTCGTTTGAGTAGTTGAGGAAATGGCAAAGTTTTCCCACCAGAAATTTCCTGGATCTACTATATTCTTCTACTGATGGCATAACAAGAAATACTGCTCTTCTCTAGTTGTGTCAAAAAGATTCCGTTTATTATTTTCTTCACCTATTCCTTCTGGTGTTTCTAGCTCTCCTGTTTCAATTGCCATGACTACGGACATTTCTTTACTAGACCAGCTGGATCTATGTCCTTCCCGAGTCTCCCTGATTTCCTCCTCCAGACACTCTCTGGTCATTCAAGTGCCTCTCAACTGACTGGTTTCATGCTTTGATCTTCAGGGAGTTGCCCAATCTCTCTGAAGTTCACAGAAGTATCGTATCAGTCAACATCTTAAGTGTGTCTGTATCTATCACAGAATTTCCTTTTCGTATGTCTTTGTCGAAAACTCTTCCTGCATGGAAAGCCCTTGGGGATGGTGGACATGTCAGATGCTGCTGGGACATCACAGAGAGCTGAGGGAAGAGCTGGGATGCTTATTAAACTGTATGGTGTTCAACTTCTGTTTGTTGGCAAGAAACCTTTCTGTGCCTCCGAGTCTCACCAGTCCCGGAGCCCCAAAGGACACAAACCTGGTGAGTTGTGGTTCCCACTCCGGTGGCACTTGCACCTTGGCTCTGCACAGGAGAGCTCTTCATTCACTTGTTCTCTTTTCCTTCCTCTAGGCATGGAGGGAGCTCCTGTCTTCAGCGTGTGCAAAAAACAAATCTGGCCAGAATCGGGGCAGGGAGGTTTTGGGGAGACCTTGGGATCTGTGCTGGGCACAGGAGGTCTTTTCCATTGGTCTGAGAGTGTCTGCTGTGGAAAGTGGATGTTAATACCCAGCAGAGAAATGACTTTTGCATTTTACGCAGCTGTGCCTTCCCCTGGGTTTGTGTGCTGACAAGAAATGAACATCCCTCTGTGTCTCAGGCAGCTCCTCCAAGGAAAGCAGGTGGGAATTGGAGCCAAGGAGCTGAAAGCTGCAGGTGCAGCCTGGGGTGGAAGGAGCTCAGATTTGCACAAGGCTGCTCTGAGTCCCAGGGCTTGGATGGGGGAAATGGTGGGGTGGGGGTAGGGACAGAGTCTGATTGATTGTCAGTCAGGAAGGGCCTTGATTTTCATAGCTATTCAAAGTGAATTAGAAGGTACTTGTGATTTATTAAAAAAATATGAATATCGAGCTAATACTGATATCCAACTGAGGGGGACAAAAACTTTCTAACAGTTTAAAGTTAGAAAGTGTATGTCTGTTGCAGCACCGGGCGGCATGCGGGGTGGCTCCCAAATACACACCGCAATTTACAGACAATCACAGAGTCCTTTTATTTACAAAGATGTTGAATACCCAAAACACAAATGCGTATTCAGAGCCCCCCCCCCCCCCCCCATCCCATTCTCCGCTTAGTATGGTAACTAGCCAAAAAACAATTAAGCATGCTAGTTTGGCCTTGGAAATGGGTCGGTGCTCCTTTTCAAGGGGAGGGGGGCTTAAAATAAGAAAGTAAGATGAGTCGTCCTTGCTCTGAACTTTCTACCTTTTCAATGCAAATGTGACAAATGAGCTCTGGTAGGACTCCCATTTCTCCAGGTGCATGACTTTCAATGGGTTTCTGAATAGGGAGTTTCTGTAATCGTCTTGTGCTCCTAAATCTATTTATCAGGTTCTCTGTTCTTCATTACAAACCCAGCTAAGCAAAACATAAAGTTGACAAGCAATCAGTTATTGAGGCCTGGGAAAGTTAATTCAAATCTGGTTTCCCTTAACTAACCACAAACTTTTAATTTTTAGCAAACTTTAATTAATTCCTACAAAGCTTATCTCTAACTAAAATCTTAACCTCCCTAAAATCCTTAATTCTTTAAAGTCTATGTCTCACTTGGATTCAATGCCAATTGGAGATTGCACATATCAGTGTATTAATAGGGAATAAAACCTCTAAACAGGACCATAAAAATCTTTTCTCAGTGTCCTTTAAAATATTATACATTCACTTGGAGGACAGTTCTAAAATCTGTCCAATTAACCAGAAAAATTTGAAAACTTAAATCAAATTATTCCCCGAGGCTTGGCCTGTTAACGTGTTCTGAATGTTGATGGAGCCCTGGGCCACTGAATTCCTGAACTGAAGAGCTGAAGGCTGAACAAGCCTCTGGAGAAGTCCAACCCAGCAGCAGCCTCCAAGTGTCTGAGGGAGGGTGTCACAGCTCCCACTGAGGCCACCCCTGCCCAGAGACCGTGGGGGAATGGGCAGACAAGGAGAGCGTCCCTGGGGCTGGGCAGGCAGAACTCAGAGGCACCAGCGGGTCCAGGTGGGAAACGGAGTGTGGGATGTGGCTGTGAAAGCCCTGCCTGGGCTGTGCCAAGCAGGACAGAGAAGCCCTGAGCCCCAACCCCCAAACAACTCTCTCCGTGAGACATTGCAAAGGAATTACAATTGTTTGTGTACTCTGAGTTGGAAACAATGGAGAAGTACCGACAAGAGATTCTCAGAAGCTTAAAACAACAAAACAGCCTTTACTGGCAACTTTAGAAAATCAGAGAAACTTGAGCAAAAGCTTTACTATGACATTCAGTCAACAAAAAAACACTGCTCAAAGCGTTAACTTGGCCCATTCAACTTCACAAACTGGAAGCCTGCTCAATTTTAAGTTAAGCAAAATTTGCAAGAAGAGGGAATTAGAAGAGGAAGACACAGAAAGAGAGAAAGACAAATAAAATATAGAGAGATAGAGAGAAGAACACACCCTGCTACCAGCTCCTGGATTCCAGCAGTGTTCAGACAGAAATTCCAAGAGGAGCTAGGGTCAACATGTGTGCTTGCCTTGTGGTCAGCCTAAAATACCCCTTGGTCTTCCTGGGCCCCTCCCCCAGATGGGACTTTGGGTCATCTGGTCACTCAGGAGCTGGGCTGGGGGCTGCAGAGGTGGGTGTGGAGCATTGCCTTTGGTGTGCCAGGGATTGGCAGACACTGCTGGGCTGGGATAGAGGCTCTGGGGGATTTGGGTTACAGGGTCAAGTCAATGCTTTGAGAAGTGCTGGGGTTCAGGGCAGGGTAAGGCTGCCTCTGCCCCTTCCTCCCCCTCACACGAAATGTTTCCAGCCAACAATCTCCTCCAGTCTCTCACAAGAGGCAATGTTGGAGGTGGAATCCCAGTTCTGGCCGTGGGCACCTGGACAAGAAGGACAGTTCTTTTCCGTAGGAAGGAAAGTACAGAGCCCCAGGGTTTGGAAGGCAGGTGAGAGACTCACCAGGCCAAGGTCACCCAGACTTGTCATTAATGGCAGATTTTGTCTGGGAGCAGGCTTTGGATAGAGGGAATTTTTGGAGGTGGAATCCCAATCTCAGCCATGGGCACCTGGAGAAGCAGGACAGGGGTTTTTTTCCCATTGGAAGGAAAGCACAAAGCCTTCCCTAGAGTTTTGGGGACAGATGGGAAGTGACCCTTGTGAAACCACTGCCAGCCAGACTTGTCCTGACAATATTCCCATGGGAACTATCCCTGGATATAAGGAAGTTTAGCAGTGAAATCTGAATTCTGGCCGTGGCTGGTGCATTTGCCAGCATTGCCATGGGTTAGCACAGGAGGGGGAGATTTCCCCTTCGAGAGAAGCTCGTATTTCAGTTTTTGCATTCAGGCAGCTCCAGATCCCTCAGCTTTGGTTGCACGGCAGCTGGAAATGCAAGCGCAGGAGCTCTCTTTGGGCCCAGCCACAGCAGGTGACAGCAAGGACAGGGCCCTGGCAGTGTGACATGTGCAGAGAGCGCCTTCAGCAAACGCTGGGGGCTGGAACTCTGTGCAGAAAAGGCCCCGGGGGGTCTCTGCACCCAGGCTAAAGGAACAAAGTTCCATTTCTGGCCTGGCTGGGGAGCACCACAATGGTGCCTTTTCAGGGCAAGCTTCCATTGCCGGCTGTTCTCTGAGCCCCAGAGGGGATTCCGGGGGGCCAAGGGACTGAGAGAGGGACTGTGCAGGAGCCGGGAACAGTGAGAGAGCCCAGGCTCTGGATTTGTGTTTATTTTAGAACTTCCCGTGTGTCTAAAACATTCCTTGCATGGTTCTGCCTTGGGAAAGGGGAACTTCCTTGGTGGCACCTTGGGCTTGGCACACACCTGAGGATGTTATAAATGATCAGAGCCAATTTCCAAAATCAAAGATTTATTTAACAAATTTGAAAAGCAATTTCGGGAAACGCCACGATAAATCAGGACAACATCGTTCGAATGTTGGGTGGACAACCCGGGAGCAGCAAAGGGTGCTTCTCCGGAGTACTGCCCACAAATTCGGGGTCTCAGGGGAGGTGTTTTAGACCATTTTTCTACCCTGAGGCGAAAACAAGACGGTAACAAAGAACCCGAAGAACATGACATCATGTACATAACATAATCATTGAAATGTCTGGTGTCCGCAAGGGATATCTGAAAGAGTTTCCTGAGAAATTGAGAAGACGTCTGAATGAAAAGTCTCCGAATCTTCTGTCAGAAGGTTTCTGCCCAGATTGGTATCGGATCTCCTGATGAGCTGTGAAGATGTGGCCAGCCCATGCTTAATGGGCCGTTTCCCGGTTACCTCTCTGGCAGATGTCGAGGTAACACCTTTGGACTGGGAAATGACTGTGGTATGCGAAGAGATGCCCTGGAACTCTTTCCAGGAATTCAGGGGTTTTTTACATTCCACTGCAAAGTTTTAATACACACAATTTTAATCCACGAATTTAATACTATGTATCCATTACAAGGAGATTGTCTGTTTTCCATGGGGAAGCTCAGGGGTTTTAGATTGCTAAAATAAAAGAAAGGAAACCCCTCGTTGCCTGAGTGCACCCAGTTCTCCGAGCAAAGCAGGTCCCAGGTGAGCGAGGAGAGGCAGGATGGAGTTGGGGAATGTGGAGCAAGGTTGTCCACTGGGTCAGAGCTCAAGGCACAGCTTCTCTGAGCAGGCCAGACCTGCCTGCTTAGGAGAGTCCCTGGGTCAATATGAGTCACTGAATGCTGCAATCACCTCTGCTCTCAAGAGAAAAATACACCCCTGAAAATAGGAATGTGCGTTTATTAGAAGCCCTTTGAAATATTTCTCCGTAACTCTAGGAAAAAAGATCTCCCAATGAATTGCAACAGACCACGGGGAAATCAAGGGAGAGCTGAGAGATGAATTTCAAAGGAGGTAAGGATTTGAGAAAAGTTCATGTTTTAGCTAAAGATAAGCTTTGCCAGAATTAGTTAAAGTAGGTAGATAGATAAGCTGTGCTGGAAAGAATTAGAAGTTAATGGTTAGATGAAAGGATTCCGATCAAGGATAACGATCCTGGATCTAAATAACTAATTGCTTGTCATTTTTGTGTTTGTTTAGCTGTGTTTATAATGAGAAACAGAAGAAACTGATAAATAGATTTAGGAACACAGACAATTGTAAATCCTCGAGCATCCTAAAACCCATTCAACAGTCACGGAGAAAGGAAACAGGAGTTTGACCAGTTATCATTTATCTTGATATCCATTGTAAAGGTTGAAAGTTCACAATGAGGAAGACTCCACTTACTTCCTTTTTTTACGCCCCCTCCCCATATAAAGGACCACTGACCCAATTCAAAGAACAAACTACACATGCTTAATAGCTTTTTAGCTAATTATAATATGAAGCAGAGAATGGGAGGTTTTAGCGCTATAAATATGTATTAGTATTTTGGATACTAAATAAATATATGTAAGTATTAGTATAATATGTATTAGTATTAGTGCTATAAATATGTATTAGTATTTGAATGTGTAACTTGGCAGTGCATTTTAGGGAGTGATCGCACACAACTGCCTGGCGTTGCATTAAACATACACTTTCTAACTCTAAACTGTTAGAGAGTCTTCTGTCTGTCACAGTTGGGTATCGATAGTAGATCAATATCCATATTTTAGTAAGTCAGCAGTGGCACAGGAAACTCCCAGCTGATGGGAACAAACTTTCTGGCTGACTTCAGAGGCCAGGACAGAACTGAGTGGTTTCCCTCCTGTCCCCCAGGCCTTCCTGGCCCCAGGGGCTGATGGCATTTGTGCTCCCTCAGGTTCATCTCCCCACACCAACACCATGGGGGTGCTCAGGCCTGCTCTGGGCACTGCAAACAGGGGCTCCTGAGCCAGAGCTGCCGTGTCTGTGCCTGCAAGGATGCGGCCCCCGTGTGAGCTGGGAGAGAGGCCAGGGCTGCAGAGCGGGGATGTTGTTGGCAGGTGCATGAGGACGCTCTGGGACGCTGCCCGGGGGTGTCCAGCACAGTGGGGATGGATCAGCCCCGGCTCTGCTGCTCCTTCCCGTCTCCCCCAGGGACCCTGCAGAGCCCCAGCCGTGCTGTTTGCCCCCAGCCTGCCCACGGCCACCCTGGGGCTGCTCACGGGGCTTTTCCGTGCACAGCATTGGGCCTGGGCGTGTTCTGGAGAGAGCCTGGGCAAGGAGCCTGGAGCAGCGAGGCCCTGCCCTGAGGCGTCAGCGCTGCCCCAGCGGAGCCCATGGCCTGTCCCTGCTGCAGCCCCGGCACTGCCAGCCCCAGCCCTGTGCCCGGCGCCGAGAGCACTCCGGCCCTACAGCAACACCAGGGCCAGGAGGGCAGCGGGGCAGGGCCACGGGAGCAGCGCTGCCAACACCAAGGGCTGCTGCTCCTGGGCACAGCTGCTGTGCCAGCACTGATCTGCCCCCAGCTCTCATCCAGAGAAGAGAACCAAAGGGGGATCTCTGCAGAAAACTTGCCTGCCAGATCCTTGGGTTCCTTTAAAGCCACCAGGAGTGCAGCCCCTCATTGACACAGTCTGTGGCCACAGGGAAGGTGGAGACAAACAAAATGAGAAATGGCACAAACAGTGACACTGCTTTGTGGACAATATTACAAAAGTAAAACAAAGGAAAAGAACCTCCAAAGTAAAGCAACAAGAGGTATCAAAAATGACTTTTATGACAAGTGATTTTGAGAAACTGGCCAGCAGTTTAATGTTTGTGAAACCATCCAGCCATCAGTCTTCCACACTGCAGCCTCGAGCTCCTGCTTCCTCAGGCTGTAGATGAGGGGGTTCACGGCTGGAGGCACCAGCAAGAACAGAACTGACAGGGCCAGATCCAGGGATGGGGAGGAGATGGAGGGGGGCTTCAGATAGGCAAACATGGCAGTGCTGAGGAATAGGGAGAGCACAGCCAGGTGAGGGAGGCAGGTGGAGAAGGCTTTGTGCCGTCCCTGCTCAGAGGGGATCCTCAGCACAGCCCTGATGATCTGCACATAGGAGAAAACAATGAACACAAAACAACGTAATCCTAAAGAGATGGAAAAACCAATGAACCCAAACTCCCTGAAGCAGTAGTTGGACTAGGAGAGCTTGAGGATCTGGTGAACCTCGTGGAAGAACTGGCCCAGCGCATTGCCATGGCACAGGGGCAGGGAAAATGTATTGGCCGTGTGCATGAGAGCATTGAGAAAGGCACTGGCCCCGGCAGCTGCTGCCATGTGGGCACAAGCTCTGCTGCCCAGGAGGGTCCCGTAGTGCAGGGGTGTGCAGATGGACACAGAGCGGTCATAGCACATGATGGTCAGGAGCAAATACTCTGCTGACATGAAGAACAGAAAGAAAAAGAGCCGTGCAGCACCTCCCGTGTAGGAGATGGTCCTGGTGTCCCAGAGGGAATTGTGCATGGCTTTGGGGACAGTGGTGCAGGCCGCTGAGGGCCAGGTTGAGCAGGAAGAAGAACATGGGGCTGTGCAGGTGGTGGCCGCAAGCTATGGCACTGATGACGAGGCCGTGGCCCAGGAGGGCAGCCAGGGAGATGCCCAGGAAGAGGCAGAAGTGCAGGAGCTGCAGCTGCCGCGTGTCTGCCAATGCCAGCAGGAGGGAAGCGGCTGATGGAGCTGCTGTTGGACATTTGCTGTGGCTGCACATGGGGACATGTTCACGGATAAAGGACAGTGACAAGTCAGGACAGGCTGCTTTGAGCCAAACATGGGTCATTCTCTGTGGACTGTCCCACTGTGATTCACCCACCCTTGTTCCTGCTCTGGGAAAACCTTCACCCAGGTCCCTGCCTGAGCTCCAGTTGTGCTGTCTGAGTGTGCCAGGAGCAGCCAGGCCTGTGCATGGGGGCTCTCCAGGAGCCGTCCCTGCCCCGCTGCCCTGGGTTTTTGGCCATGTGGCAGAGGGACAAGCCTGGATATTCAGGATTTGTCAGTGGAATCACTCCTAATGCAGAAAGGCTTGTTGCCATCTTCACTCCCACTTCTAAAGGGCATGGAGAACAGGAAGGAATTATAGGCATTATTTTCCTGCCCACACATCATTCCTGGTATACTGAGGTCAGAAATCCCCAGCATTTCTGCTGCACCAGACCTTGCCCAGAGCAGAGGGATCCCTGAATGTCTCACCCTCTCCAAAGGTCTCTGGGCAAGGTCCTCAGCACCCCCTTCTGCCAAGGACACTCACAGCTCCCTTGGCAAACCCAACAGCATTTCCTCAGCTGTGGCATCCCTGCACTTCCCCGTGGCACATTCAGGGAACTGCCAGAGGCTCTGGCACAGATCTGCAGGCAGGAGGGCAGCTCAGAGCTTGGAAGGACGCAGCAAGGAGATCCCCGGGTGTGCCCATGATGGGGTCTCAGGGAGGGGGCTCAGCTCATTCCCCTTTCCCATGGACTGCTTTGCCCACAGCCACACAGGTCACAGGGAAGCTCGGACACCCCATTCCCATGGACACAGCTGCCTGGCAAGAATCCCAAGGGCAGTGCCTGGCTCAGCTGCTGCAAATGCCAGAGCCTCCCTGAGAGCACCAGATGACAGTGACAGTATCAGGGGAGGGCAGAACCAAGAGAAGATGTTGTGGGGCTGTGCCTGGGAGGGCAGGGCAGACACAGCCAGGCACTCAGGACAGTGTTCCCCTGCCCAGCTGTGCACAGCACCTCCCACACACCCACAGTGCCCTCCTGCCCCCAGCACTGCTCTGTTCAGCCCCCTCTCCTTCCCTGAGCCTCTCCCTGGGCCTGGACATTTCCCTCCTGAGAGGAGCCTTGTCCCTGCCAGTGCTCACAGAGCCCATCCCACCCTCTGCGCCCTGGGCCCAGCCCTACAGAAACCTGCCTGTCTGCAGGGCCCGGCCTGGGGCAGGGTCTGTCTGCAGCTGGGCAAGGGCAGCTCAGGAGAGCCCTGCTGGGCCCTGCAAAGGGGATGCTGCTGCTGCTGCTGAGGGCTGAGGAGTGGCTGAAGGCCCTTTGGGAGGCTCCCAGCAGAGAGACTGACCACCCAAAGTTACAAACCAGGAGTCTCTGTAAATGATTAAACATGACTCTGATGATCCTAGGTGTCCCTTTCAACTCAGAATGTTCGGTGGTTCTGTGATTACAATTCCTGTTCTGCTTCACTCATCCTCTTTTGCCTATAATCAGAAGAGAAAAAAACGCCTTGCAACAGCGTTACAACAGTAAAGTAAAAACCAGACCTTTCTTGGAAACTTCCAGGTGTCTCAGTGGGAATGAGGAACACCCAGCCCCTGATTTCAACAATTGATTAGAGGTTGATTAATTAGGATATTTAACAGAAACATCGAATAGGAAATTCAGTATCCACAGCTACAAACCCCTGGGTCAACCCATTGGAGTAGGTCCAAGGGCTTCTTTGTGCCACTTTTTTTTCTGACTGCTCACACTCTGGTTTAAAAACAAAATGTTCATCTTGTAGGTCCACTTCCTGACAATAAGACTGGGCAGTATTTCAGGAATATATTTTGAAGCTTATTGTTCTAAAATCTAAGATAAAGGGTAGGAAATGTTGTAGAGTTAATTAAAGATTATAGTAATACAAGTATATAAAAGTAGTTGAATAGAGTCATAGTAGTTGAATAGAGTTGATTAAAGATAATAGTTTTATAACTACATAATAGTAGTCAACAGAGCTACGAATAAATGAAAAATGCATAAAAAGCAAAAATGTTTTTGTCATCACCCCAACTTTCCCATCCTTCTCCAAGCAGGAAATTGAAAACACTCTCAGGAAAGCTCCTGGTCTTTGCAGCAATACCAGGCTTAGCTTCCTTTGGCAAGTGTCCTCCGGAGCTGTGCCCAGGCTGGTCTGGAGCTGGGAGCAGCCCTGCCCCACACAGCCCCTCTCAGCAGCAGCACCTGCCCTGCTCAGGGTGGCTCCTTCCCCCCACAGCTTCTCCCCAGCGCTGGCAGCAGCTCCCCGGGCCAGCTGAGAGCTGTCCCTGGCAGGCAGCAGGGTCCCTGGCCCAGCGCAGCGCCCTGGGCTGCAGGACCCTGCTCTGCTCGACAGCCCTGGGCACCCCTGGCTGCAGCCCCGGCTGCTCAGCCCTGCAGCAGAGCCCGGCAACAGGGAGCTGCCCTGTGCTGTGCCTCGGGTGCTGCAGCAGGGACACCCAGCCCTGCCCTGGGGCCACATGCCTGCTCTGCAGCCACGCTGAGAGTCCTCCTGGAAGGGCCTTAAAGCTGTGGGATGTGCCAGCTTCAGGAGATCCCTGCAGGAGCTGCAGCTTCTCTTCCCCCAGCCTGGGAGTGACTCTTCCTAACGCTGCGAGGATTTCTCCCCCAGTGAGCCCTCAGTGAGCTCTGCTCTGTGCTGCCAGCCCAGGCTGAGTTGAAGCCCTCTGTGCCTGTGTGCTGTGCCCGGGGTGGCTGCAGGCAGTGCCCCAGCCCTGCTGGGCTGGGCACAGGAGCTGCTCCTGGGCAGAGCTGTCTCTCTGCAGCGCTGCCCTTGCCAGGAGCTGCCTCTGTGCCAGGAGCCCGGCCCAGCTCAGCAGCACAGACACGGCACAAGGGCTTGAGTGACCCTCTCCAGGCTTGTGCTGGGGCCCTGAACATCAGTCCCTGAGAGGGAGCTGGAGAAACCTCTCAAGAATTCAAAGTCAGAATCCAGCTCCAAAGTTTCTTGAAGTTTTACTGGGTCCCGCTGAGGGACACGACAGAGAAAGTGTCCCCAGGCCCCAGCCAGAGCAGAGAAGTGCAGGCAGTGATGACACGTGGGGACAAAGAGGAGCCAAGTCTTGGTGCCCTGGGCCACAGCAGCCTCTGTGCCACCAAGGGCCGTGAGGAGTCACCTTGTCCTGAGGCCCTGGGGCCTCCTGGCACAGCCCCGGCAAGCCTGGGCACTGTCAGCCCCTTGTCCTGCCCTCAGCATCCCCCTCCCATCCCAGTGGCCTCAAGGATGTGCTGGAAGGAGTCCCTGGGGAGCCTTGGTCAGGAATGGCCCTGGGGGCTCCTTAATGCTCCCAGGGACTGCAGGCTTTTCAAAGGACTTAGGGCTTTGCTTTTGCCTTGGAGTCTCAGAGAGGTTTGTGCAATCACGGCCTCCAGTTATCTGCTTTAATTAGTCCCTTGAGAGGCTTTGTCAGTAATGACACTCAGTGCACTCATTAATGCTTCAAAGCACTTCAGGTTTTTAAAGGTACTTGATGCTTCCCTTTTAAAACTGACTTTGTGAAAGGTTTGTGCCATTGTTGCCCAAATTATCTACTGTAACAAGTCCTTTGAGATTCTCAATCAGTAAAAGCACTCAGTGGGGCCCGTCAGTAATTCCGGCTACTCAAGGTTTATTCAAGGACGTTTTTTTGGCACTGAGTCTGAGAGGTTTGTGCACTCGTGGCCTCCAATTATTTGCTCTAATCAGTCCCTTGAGATTTTTACTCAGTAACAACACTCGGTGGAGCTCATTCATGCTTCAAGGTAATCGGGGTCATTTAAGCACTTCTTTTTGCCACTGAGTCTCTGAGAGGTTTGTGCAATCATGGCCCCAATTATCTGCTTTAAGGAGTCCCTTGAGAGCTGTGCACTGACACTCAGTGGGGCTCATTCATGCTTTGAGATACTCAGGGTGTTTAAGGTACTTTGGGTTTTTCCTTCCCACACTGAGTCTCTGAGAGGTTTTGGTGCAATCCTGGCCTCCAATTCTCTCCTCCAAGGACTCCATGAGGAACCTGTGTTGGGGATGGACCTCAGGGTGACCCTTTAATGCTTCCAGACACTTTGGGTTTTTCCTCTGACTTTGACTCCTGGAAAGGTTTGTGCAATCTCTTCTCAGGCCCTGAGGTTCCAGGGCTCAGCACCAAATGCATCACTGGGCTCATTAGGAGAAAGCAAGTCCTGACAAACCACGGCTGTGCCTTGATTTCCTTCTGGCCTGGTGCAGTTCCTTAGGAAGTCTTTTTTCCTAGAGTTATGGAGAAATAGTTCAAAGAGCGTCGAAGGAATCAACACTCTTCTTTTCAAAGGGGGTATTTTTCTCTTGAGAGCAGAGGTCATTGCAGCATTCAAGTGACTGATACTGATCCAGGGTCTCTCCTAAGGAAGTCTGGCCTGGTCAGAGGAGCTGTGCCTTGAGGTCTGATCCAGTTTGGACAACCATGCTCCACATTCCCTAACCCCATCCTGCCTCTTCTCACTCACCTGGGACCTGCTTTGCTCAGAGAACTGGGTTCACTCAGATAAAGAGAGGTTTTCTTCCTTTCTTAGCAATCAAAAACTCCTAAGTTCCAAACAATCTCCTCAATTTGTGGCAAACCCAAGGTGTCACCAAGGAGGTTCCCCTTCCCCAAGGCAGAACCATGCAAGGAATGTTTTAGACACCAACGAAGATGTACAATAAACAAAAATTTAGAGTCGGCTGGAGGCAGAATTAGACCAGCTCCTCAAGGACAGACAAGCTTTGAACTCCTTGCAAGTCAAAGCTCCAGGTGGGTTGTTGGGAGGTGTGTGAGTGAGGCAAGAGTGAGGGCAAGGGAAATGCAGAGAGCCCTGGAAGTGCTTCTGCGCACACAGGCTGTGGGGAAGGGCGCTGCAGCCCAGGCCTGGGCCAGGAGTGAGGCTGGATCATCATCCCAAGCTGCCCGGGGCCATGGCAAGGGGCTGTGGCCACGGACACTGGCCTGAGCCCAGTGCCTGGGCCCCTTGCCCAGGGCTGGTGTCAGTGGCCAGAGCCAGAGGGGATCCCTTGCTGGGGGCTGTGCCACGGCCACCTGCCCTGTGCTGCGCTGGCTGCTCAGGCGCCGCGGAACCAGCAGCAAACGCCGCTGCCAGGGCCAAAGGCAGCTCAGCCAGGCAGAAAGGGGCAGTGCTGGGCACTGGTTCCATGGCAGCCCTCACTGGGACAGCACACCTGGGTCACCTGTCCCGGCAATTGCCACGGAAACCTGGCTCATTGGGAATGCAATGGTGGACAAAGGTTTTAGGAGGGCCTGTCCCAATAGGACAAAGGGTGCTGGTTTTAAACTGAAGGAAGGGAGGTTCAGATGCGGAGAGATAAGGAAGAAATTTCTGAGCATGGGGCTGGTGATCCACCAGGACAGGCTTTCCCAGAGAGCTGGTCAGTGCCCCCTCCCTGGAAACATTCAAGTCCAGCTGGGACAGGGCTCTGAACAACCTGATCTGGTGAAAGATGTCCCTGCTCATCGCAGGCGTTTGGATGAGATGAGCACTGCAGAGCTCTTCCCATCCCAACCATTCCAGGATTGCATGGGGAGAAGGGGCTGCTGGCTGGACTCCATCCACTCCCTTGACTCCTCCTTGTCTCTGCTGGAGCCCACATCCAGCAGCCAAAGCCAGCCCCTTCTCTGGCCTTTCCCCCCCTGCCCCAGGGGCTGCCAGAGCCAGGGAGGCACAGGTGACCTTGAGGCTTTGCAGGGCTCAGGCACAGCGGCTGTGCCAGAGTCAGGGCTGAGGTGTCACTCTGCGGGCTGGGGCAGAGCCCAGGCAGAAATGAGCCCTGAAGCAGCAGCTGTGCAGTGGGGGCCAGCAGGCCGGGCTGCCAAGGGAGGCTTCTGGCCATGGCCTGGAAGCAGCTGCTGCTGCCAAGGTGCCTTTGGTGCCTCAGGCTCTCCCTGGCACAGCTCCCAGCATGGCACTCTGCACTTGTGCCCGAGCCCTTCGTTGTGTTGGCTTGGCCTGGGGCTTTTCCTGCAGCGGGACCTGCCCTGGTCATGGCACAGGAAAGGCAGTTCCTCATGGAGCAGGAGGCTCTGCCTGGAATGGGCTCAAACAAGTCCAACAAGGCCCTGTTTACTTCAAAATTGCTTCCTAGAGCACTATATTCTATATAATTGTTACAGCTCCTATACTGTGGAGTAAATAACTCTCTTTTTTCTATTTGCTCTGTTGTGTAAATAAATCTTTCTGTCTAATCCTGATCAGAATCAGTCATAGCTGCATTTATGGAAATATATCTGGTATTGAATCGGTAATCCTGGGGGACAAATTGCATTGCAGTTCAATTCCACCTGTCCAGTCTTTTACACGTAAACCTTTGACAAAGTCTGGGACTAGGATTGGATCCAGCCACTCCCAGTCTCCTCTCTTAGATGGAATTTGAAAAGTCAGGCATCCTGGAGGGGTTTGAGGATCCATGGTGTCTGTTGGGTGTCATTTCTCCACCTCATGACTCAGCAGGAGTTTCTCCAGTGAAGAAATGAAGCTTTTGCCTGAAGCTCCCACTCTGCCCATGACAGGAAGCTGTCAGAGTCTGTCCAAGGATGTGATATGCCTCACGACTGTCTCCAATGATTGAGGACTGAGACCCCAGACTCTGAAAGCAGCCCCTGGCCTGGCTGAGGTAGAACGCTTGCCAAGTCTCGGAGGACTGGTATGCATCTCCATGAGAGCGGAGTGCAAGAACAATGGAACTGGTCACAGTGGACTGAGCCAAGGCTGCCTGTCCAAACTGGGCTGTCCGTACTGGAGGTACGGTTTGCAGCTTGTTCCTGAGCACTCAGCCTTTACACAGCTGGTTCCTGCTTTGGCTCTGTGCCCCTTGCTTTGCTTCCCGCCTTGACCAACCTATAAAATCTCTGGAGACGCCCGCTCACTTTTGTGATCACCCCACTGGAGAAGATCGCGTCTATAGGCATCGTTAGGCGTCGAAGACTCGACCCTCCACGTTCATAGCGATAATCCCCTTCCCCTCTTTCTCTCTCTTTCTTACTATTTTTTATTTCTCTCCCCACTATTGCATTTGTTGGCACTAAATAAAGGTGCATTTGTGATTGAGTAAACTGAGTTGTTCCCTGCTGTGTCTTTTGCGCTCTGAGATCCCTAAAACAAACCATCAGGTTCCCTGCATATATTTGCGGACCCTGACATGAAATGGGCGTCACGGACAGGATCTTGATGGACAGAGGGGTTGCGGGTTCTGTATAGTTTGTAACAGGGGAAGGACCCTCGTCTCAGCCGCACCTAGCACGCCACTTCGGTGAGCGCGGTTAGAAAGCAAGGGGGGCCAGGGAAAATTCCCGCACACTGTATACACCCAGGCGTATAGCACTCCCTGTCATCAGGATTTCACAAAAGGATCTCATTGTGCAAAAGATGGGACTGTAGTTAGTTTTTTTTGGGTTGGTTTTTTTGGGGTAGGTTTTTTTTTTTTTTTGTGTTTTGGGCTGCTTGGTGTAGTTGAGGAGACAACCATTTGTAACTAAGGTGAACCTCCCAGGCAGTTTTGGTCTCCTCGCCCGTTCCAGGGAAGCGAAGGGAAACACAGTTTTAGCTGTGCCTTTGGTGTAACTTGAAGCGTACCTCCCTGAGAGTGGTTTTGGTCCCTGCACAAAATGAGTGAAAAATATAAGAATGCATTTTATGCTTTGCTAGCCAAACATAGTGCTAGACCTTCTCCAGATGGAGAAAGGTGGGCACAGAATAATTGGTTTAACTTTGAAAAGATTGTAGATAGAATATATTCTTTGCAACATGATGCTAGATACAAACTGGGCAGAAATAAAACCATTCTTTGCTCAGTTTTGGGGGCCTGTCTTTCGGCAGCCATAGAAACCCGTTTTGAACGGGTGAGTGAAGAAAAAGCAGTCATAGAATCCCTGCAGAATTTGGTGGAAGCTTTGCAAAAACAATTAGAACAGGAAAGAAATCAGAATTATTTGCTGCAGATTTCCCTTGCAGAAGGGCGAAGTAAAAACTTAAAATCTGCAGATTTACCCACAGAAGGAAAAACAGAAGGAAAGGAGACATACAACATTAAACAAATATACCCTCAGAAAGAATTAGTACACATGAAAAATTGTGGGGAACACTGTTGCTCCAACTTGAGACCTCTCATCAAAACAGAATACAATTATATAAATGAAGAGGATGGTGATCCCCACATAACCACCAAAGAAATACCATACACAGCCACTGAATTAGCTAAATTAAAGAAAGAATACTCCCGCCTCCCTAGTGAATCAGAGACGAAGTATGTTTTTAGAGTTTCCCTCACAGGGAGTGACGAAATTAAATTAAGTGAACAAGAAGCAAGTGGCTACTGGGGACATGGAGTTTTCTTAACAACAGGAAACACACATGCTCCATGGTCCCTGACACAGCGTGCAGCTCACTGGGCAGGGGGGTTAAATCCCCTAGAGACGGGCGACCCTCTGGCAATAGTCGGCACCTCAGACCAACTCCTAGAAAACATACACAAAGCTGCATGCTTGCAAATGATACAGGAAAGAAAATTAATCTCTGGCTGTGAGTCGCCAATGCAACAGCCTGTCAAACCTGAGATTATGACCCCCCTCATTTGAGGTTTGCCAGAGTCTCTTAAACCAACAGCAATTTTTCTTCAAAAAACAATAGCATCTATCTCCTCGGTAGATAGACTTGAAAGATTTCTCGGACACACAAGAGATCAAACTGGTTCCACTGACTCCACTGACTCCTCACCTTTTACAACTCCTAGCACACAATCTAACAGCAGTTATAAACTTTGGACATGGAGTGAGGTAGCAGAGGAGTTAGTAAATTACAGTAGAAAATATGGACCAGTGAAGTACTCAGAGGACAAACCAGAAAAACCCAGAGGAGTCAGGCACATTGCTTCTCCTAATGAAAAACCAGAAAAGGGAAAACAAATTTCCAGCCGGCAGCAGCTGTGGTTGCTAGGGCTGAAAAGGGGAGTTCCACGAGAAGTAATGGATAAATTGCCGTATGATAAATCGGCTAAAATAATTTCCAATTGGCCCTGTCCCAAACCTATTGTGTGGGAATCATCCAACCAACAACCCAGTGCACCTCCTCTTCCACAAGCCTTGGGCAACCAGCCACAACATTCCCCAACACAGGTTTTAAGCAATGAGACACAGCATGCTCTCTCCCCGCTTCAGGGAAGTGAAACACACCAACCTCCTTTAAACTAGAAACTCCGTTTCTCGATAGTGAGCGAAGAAACGGAGACTGGATGTTTTTGAGGAAGCTCACAAAGGACCCGAGAACAGGGGACATATTGATTACAGCAATAGTTGGCCCCAAACAAATATTAATAACTTTTGTTGTGGACACAGGGGCCCAAATCAGTGCATTGAAAATCACACACGCCCAAAAGTGTGGGCTTGTTCCCAGCAAAAAACGATGTTGTGTTTTAAATGCCCTAGGAACTACAGAGTCTATGAGTATGGCTCTAGTAAAACTCACACTGCCCGGAGAAGACAACCCAATAGCTGTCCAAATGGTCATCGGAAACATTCCTGACAGTTTGTTAGGGATGGATATACTTGCTGGGAGACAATGGGAAGACTCAGAAGGCTTTCTCTGGTCTTTCGGAGCTCCCAGCCTTAACATCAGGCTGCTACAAACAGCTCCTTCCCTACCGTTCAGCAAAATCCCTTCTGTGAAACAATATCCTTTACCCTCTGGTGCTAAAGATGGCATCAAGCCAGTCATTCAGGAATTGAAAGATCAAGGAGTAATTGTTAACACTCACAGCCCTTTTAACTCACCAATCTGGCCAGTTAAAAAACCCAATGGAAAGTGGAGACTGACAGTTGATTACAGACGGCTTAATGCCAACAGAGACCCTCTTACAGCAGCGGTCCCAAATACAGCTGAATTAATAATATCAATTCAGGAGAAAAGCTCACTCTATTACGGCAACAATAGATGTTAAAGACATGTTTTTCATGATACCCATACAACAAGAAGATATGGACCGTTTTGTCTTTACGTGGGAGGGACAGCAATATACCTTCACACGTCTACCCCAAGGGTAGAGACACTCCCCCACTTTAGCCCACCATGCTTTAGCCCAAGAATTAGAAGAACTATCTAAACCTGACACTGTAGCTGTTTACCAATCCATAGATGATATTTTAGTGGGAGGGGAAGAAAAAGAAGTAGTGGAGGATGTTCAACAGAAAATAATTTCCCACTTAGAAAGCCTTGGTTTGCAGATCCCCTCAGAAAAATACAAAAACCTTCTCAAGAAGTGAAATTTTGAGGCATCTGGTGGAAAGGAGGTATGACATGCATCCCACCAGACACCCTAACTTCTTTAGATCAAATCAAGATGCCTGAACCTAGAAAAGAACTCCAACAAGCTCTAGGACTATTGGTATTTTGGAGAAAACACATTCCAGATTTTTCAATTATTGCCAGACCTCTTGATGATTTGTTGAGAAAGGGAGTAAAATGGGACTGGAGCCCTTCTCAGGAAGAAGCATTACAATTGTTGATTTTTGAAGCCACAGCTCATCAGGCCCTAGGCCCTATCCACCCAGCAGATCCTTTTCAGGTAGAATGGGGATTTGCTACCTCAGGATTGTCAGTACATATATGGCAAAGGGGTCCTGAAGGCCCAATCAGACCTGTTAGCTTCTACTCCCGTGGCTTGAAAGATGCTGAAAAAAGATTTACAACTTGGGAGAAAGGCTTATTTGTTGTTACCCAAGCTCTCATAGAAGTAGAAAAGATCACAAGAAAACAACCAATTGTGTTGAGAGGTCCCTTTAGAGTCATTAAAATAGTGATCACAGGGACTCCACCTCCTGAAGGGGTAGCACAATGAGCCTCAGTAAGGAAATGGTATGCACAAATAGAGCATTCTAATAACATCTTTTCAATTACTGAAGGCGCTGTGAAAAATTTACCAATACAAGACACAGAGAATCTGAACAGCAGCCAAGACAAACCTGCCTCAGTTCTTAAAATAGCCCCTCCCTTCTCCCCTGAGCAAACAGCACATTCATGGTTTACTGAGGCCTCAGCTAAGCGTGAAGGAAAAGTGTGGAAATACAGAGCTGTAGCTTTGCACACTTCTTCTGGAGAGCGGATCATTACAGAAGGGGAAGGCAGTGCCCAAACTGGGGAACTTAGAGCTGTTTGGAGTGTTTTCCAGAGGGAGGCACAAAACACCTCTCTTGTCTGTATTTACACTGACTCCTATGCTGTATATAAGGGCTGCACTGAATGGCTGCCTTTCTGGCAACAGAATGATTGGGAAGTTAACAGAATTCCAGTGTGGCAGAAAGAAAAGTGGCAAGAAATTTTACAAATTGCAAGTCAAGGGAATTTTGCTGTAGGGTGGGTAGCCTCTCACCAGACAGATGATAATCCAGCAGGAGAATGGAATACAGAGCTGATGAATTAGCAAAATTAAGTCCTCTGAAAAAGGATGAAATCACTGAAGATTGGGAGCACTTATTAGAATGGCTGCATGTAAAACGACAACACACAGGTACAAAAGATTTATACAAGGAAGCTCATGCCCGGGCTTGGCCCATTACCAGAGAAATGTGTAACACCTGCATTTCAGCCTGTGAGCAGTGTCGCAAACGGCTAGAAAGACATCCTTTAGAGGATGACCCACTACACTTGAGGACAGGTAAAGGCTTATGGGATGCATGGCAGGTAGATTACATGGGTCCCTTTAAGCAATCAGGAGGTAAACATTTTGTGTTAGTGGGGGTTGAGATTACATCTGGATCAGTTCAAGCCGAGGCATTTAAAAGGGCTACAGGGGAAAACACTGTTAAAGCATTGCAGATATGGTTCGGGACTTTCCCAAAACCACAGGAAATTCAATCTGATAATGGGTCACACTTTACTGCTAAAGTAGTACAGGAATGGGCAAAAGGTGAAGGGATAAAATGGACTTTTCACACTCCCTATTACCCTCAAGCTAACGGAATTGTAGAAAGGACTAATGGTCTTTTAAGACGACTTCTGAAACCACAAGAGGGAGGCTGGGATGGCCGGTTGCATAAAGCTGTGCAAAGTGAAAATGAAAGATGGGGGGTAAATGGGTGCGCCAAAATTACTGCTTTTTGCCCAAATCCTCTGAGCTTAATCTCCTCACAAAGAGGACCAAATGATCCCGAAACTCCAGTTCATGACCCGGGACACCCTGTTTTGGTAGACCTCCCTACGGTGGGAGAAGTACCACTTGTGTTGAAAACTTCTCTGAATAAAGTTGCGTGGATAGCATCTGATGCCTTAGGAAAAGAACATCGGATAAATACCCGCTGGATAATTCCATCATTTTAATGTTCTGCCCTTAGGTGGCAGATTTTTCTGTGTTTTGCTATTGCAGGAGAACTCCGAGGGGACACTTCAAGTGACATGAAAACAAAATAACCATGTTAACATTATTAATACTTCTCTGTATCCTGCCACACTCCCATGGCCAGGAGCCAGCTGAGTGGCCGTGGTCTGAAGACACTGTTAGATATCCCAGTACTCAAGAATCACATCCCAGAAGTCGTCACCTGAACCTGGCAACCTCAGGGTATCATGGTGGTCCACGTGAGTGGGGATGGGATAAGAATGAACGGGTTACAACTCTAAATGGTACAGTTGGTTTGGGGATATTTTTGTGGGCGGATGTTGGGATCGGGATTGTGTGGGGCTGGGTGGGTGGGATGTGGTTTGATAGTAAATCAGACTTGGAGAGTTCTTGATCACATGGACTGGGATCACATGGACTGGGATTTCACAGGCTGGACCATCTGGATCAGAACCATAGAAACTGGGATCATCTGGACCGGGGTGGCGGCCTCGGAACGATGCGAACCGAGGCGGTCCCGCCCGGCCCAGGGCAACCTCCCCGTCCCTCCCAGTCCCGCCCGGGGGCGCGGCCAAAACTCCCCGCAGCGAACGCGGCGGTCCCGGAGCGATTCCGGGTCCGATCCCGGTCCCTGTTTCGGCCTCGGTCTCAGTCTCGGTCCCGGAGCGCTCCCGGTGCTGATTCCGGTCGCGGTGCCGATCTCGATCCCGGAGCGGTGCCAGTCTCGGTGCCAGTGCCGGTTCCAGTTTCAGTCCTGGTCTCAGTCTCGGTGTCGGAGCGGTGCCGGTGCCGTTTTTGGTCCCGGAGTGCTCCCAGTGCCAATCCCAGTCTTGGTCCCGGAGCGGTGCCAGTCTCGGTGCTGGTTCCGGTGCCGGTCTCGGTCTCCATCCCGGAGCGCTCCCGGTCTGGGTTCTGGCCGCAGTCCTGGAGCAGTCCTGGTGCCGGTGCCGGTTCCGAAGCGCTCCCGGCGCCGGTCCCAGTGTCGGTGTCAGTCTTGGTTCCGGTACCAGTTCTGGTGCCGGTTTCGGTGTCGGTCCCACAGTGCGGGTCCCGAAGCGGTGCCGGTCTCGGTTCCGGTCTCGGTCTCGGTCTCGGTGCCGGAGATTTTAGGGTCTTTTGGGTGATTTTAAGCCAAACCGGGCCCTTTTAGGACCGCGCGTTCCCTTGACCCCGCCCATTCCCCCTCAAAATTCCCGCCGTTTCCTGGACCCCGCCCCTTTCCCCTCCCAGTTCCCGCCCTTTCTCTGACCCCGCCTCGTTCCATTCGTTCCCCGCCCTTTCATTGGCCACGCCCCTTTTCCCCGTGGGCCCCGCCCATCTGCTGGCGCGTTCCGTCCGGCGCATGCGCAGACGACCCAGAAGTGGCTCTCCCGGGTGCCGCCATCTTTGTTCCCGGTCCCCCGAGCCGGCTCCGGCGTGTCCGAGACCTGCGGTGGGGGAATGGGGGTCTATAAGGGATCTATAGGGGATCTCTAGGGGATCTATAGGGGTCTGAGAGGACCTGGAAGTCTCCTTAGAGGATTTGGTGGGGGATCTGCAGGAGATTTGGGGCGGTCTGTAGGGGCTTTGGGGCGGTCTGGGGATCCCTAAAGGGGGCTGGGCGGGTCTCGGGGCTCTATCGGGGTCTGGGGCTCTGTAGAGGGTCCAGCGGGGTCCGTAAAGGGGCTCCGGGCGTCCCTAAATGGGGTCTGGGTGTCTGTGGGGGATTTGGGGGGTCTCTGTGGCGTTCTGGGGGGTTGGGGGGTCTGTAGGGGATCTCTAGGGGTCAGCGGCAGCCTGTAGCGGGTCCGGAGAGGTCTGGGGGTGTCTGTGGGTCCCTGTGGGGGATTTGGGGGGTCTGGGGGGGTCTGGAGGTCCCCAGGGGGGTCTGAGGGGATATGTAGGGGCTCGATAGAGGGTCCGGGGGCGCCTGGGGGACCCTACAGGGGATCTGGGGTTCTCTGCATGGGATGTGAGGGGGTCTGGGGGAGTCTTGGCATCTCCATAGTGGAGTTTTGGGGCCCATAAAGGAAATTTTTGTGAATTTTTGGCTCTGTACAGCTAATTCTTGGAAATTTGGGGTCCAAATTGGGCAATTTTGGGCACTCTGTTGGGATTTTTTTTTTTGAATTTTGGGGCCTCTGTTAGGAATTTTGGAGGAATTTTGGAGGAATTTTGGGTCCAAACGCAGGAACTTGTGGAATTTCCTGTCCAAGCGTGGGAATTTTGGGTAATTTTGGGTCCTAACTTGGGAATTTGGGGAATTCTTTTTCCTAGATATCCTCTTCAAGTTCTCGGTGAGTGGCAGCACGGCACGGGCAAGTCCTGCCTGCTGCACAACTTCATTGAGAGCAAGTGTAGGAATTTCTGGGAATTTTCAAGGATTTTGGCAGTTCTAGGGGGTCGTGGGATTTTTGGGAATTTTGGAGGGATTTTTTTTTCATTTTGGGGGACGTCTTGTGTATTTTGAGGGGATTTTTGAGGTATTTTTAGGACTTTTGGGGTGGTGTTTTTGCATTTTTAGAGTGTTTCCTGTTGCTGTTTGCGGGCTTTGGGGAATATGTTGGGAATTTTGAGAAATCTGAGGAGTTGGGGGATTTTTAGATAATTTTGGAGAATTTTTGGGGAGTTTGGGGGGTTTTTAAAATATTTCTGGACATTTTTAGGATTTGGATTTTTGGTTTTTTTCTTTTATCTTCTGGGTGATTTTTGTTGGTGTTTAGGGAAATTTTTGGACTTTTTTTGGAATTTGGGAAATTCTGGGTAGTCTGGGAAATTTTGGGAATATTACTGGAATTTTTGCAGGCATTTTCTGGGTTTTTTTCTTTTTTGAGCTATTTTGAGGCTTTTTTCAGTTTGTTTTTTTCTATAGTTTTCCTTTTGTATGCAATTTTGGGGGGATTTTTTTTTTTTCATTTTTTGGGAATTCTGTGTCTCCGGGCGCTCCCCCATCCTGCGGCATTTTGGGCAATTTTCTGTCACTCTTGGGTCATTTTTGGTCACGCTTTGGGTCATTTTTAGCCGTATTTTGTAATTTCAGTGGCGTTTCTAGTCAGTTTGGGGTCATTTGGGGGCCATTTTGTGGCCATGTTCTGTCACTTTTCGGGCATTTTTGGTCTCTTCAGGGGCGTTTCTGGTGCCGTTCGAGCCATTTTTTGCCGGTCTCAGTCCCGGTCTCCGGGCGGTGCCGGTCCCGGTGCCGGTCCCGGTGCCGGTCTTGGTCCCGGAGCGCTCCCGGCGCCAATCTCGTTCTCAGTCCCCGTCCCTGGGCGCTGCCAGTCTCGGGGCTGGTTCCGCTGCCGCTCTCGGTCCCGCTCTCGGTCCCAGGCCCGGAGATTTTAGGCGGGTTTGGGTAATTTTAGGCCAAATTGGGCAGGTTTAGGGTGGATTTTCGGCCCCTTTGGATGATTTTAGGCCAAATCTGGTGGGTTTTCGGGTGGGCTTTAGGTACATTTCATTGATTTTAAGCCAAACCAGGTCTTTTCAGGGTTGATTTTACGCCCTTTTTAGGAGTTTTAAGGGGATTTTTTGCCATTTTGTGTGGATTTAAACCAGTCTGGGCAATTTTAGACGACATTGGTTGGTTTTAGACCCCTTTAGATGATTTTATCCCCAACGGGCTGATTTTAGACCGAACCCTGTGGCTATAGGGTGGCTTTTAGTGCCCTTTGGGTGATTTTAGGCCACTTTGTGGGGATTGCAGGCCTCTTAGGGTGATTTGAGGCCAAACCTGATCCGTGTTAGGGTGGATTTTAGGCCCTTTTGGAGAAATTTAGGCGCATTTTGGTGATTTTAAGCGAACCCGGGCGGTTTTAGGACCGCGCGTCGCCTTCGCCCCGACTCTTTCCCCTCACGATTCCCGCCCTGTCCCTGACCCCGCCCCTTTCCCGTCCCAGTTCCCGCCCTTTCCTTGGCCCCGCCCTCCCAGGCGGGGCCCGGGCCCGGGGGAGGAGGAGGAGGGAGGGAGGAAGAGGCGCAGCGGCGGCAGGAGCGGGAGGAGAAGACGAGCGGAGGGAGCGGCGGCTCCAGCGCTCCCTGAACTGGCGGCACCGCCGGGATCATCGCCCCCATCCCGCAGGGGGCGGGGAGGGGGAGCTCGCCCCAAATATCCCGGGGGGTCCCTGGGTTTGGGGTTTGTTGGGGGGATGTTTGGAGCTCGCGGGGCTCCAAAGCCGAGCAGCAGATGCCCCTCGGGGGGACATCGGGCGCTCCCCGGGAGGTGTTTTTGGGGTGTCCCGGTGTCGGCAGAGCCCCGGCGGTGGCGGGGGAACACCGGGTTTGGGGAGCCCGGGAGAGCCGCCGCTTCCCTGAGCGGGAGCCCAGAGAGAGGAGAGCCCAGAACCGCAAAGCGGGGACCCTGAGAGGGGGGGGACCCCTGGGATTGCCGGGACCCCGTTAGGGGCTGGAGGGGCGGGATGGCCGGGAAGGGGGTTCGGGAGTCGCGGTGCTGGAAGTGGCTGCTCCCGGTGTAAGCCCAGTCACTCCCAGTATCCGTAGGTGGGGAGACAGAAGAGGGGGGAGCTTTAAGGGTTCCTGGGACTCGCCGCAGCCCAGGGAGGGCAGGCACCGAGCAGACGGGGGATCTCCTTCCCCTTCCCTGTGACACGGAGGCAAATCCCATCCTGTCCTTGTCCTTCCTCCCCCAGACAAGGAGCCGAGCATGGAGAGCAGGGAGAACAAATCCCCGCGGCAGAAGCTCGTGGCAGAGGCCGTTTTGAGCGGCTCCACGGGGCAGGAATGCAACGGAGAGGAAAAGGGCCGGAGGTCCCTGTGGAGGAGGGGCTGCAAACGCAGCTGGCGAGGATGTGAGGAGGAAAGAGCCAGGCCGGGCTGGGAAGGCGGCCGGAGATGGAGCCAGAGCTCAGAGCTGGTGGTCCATGAGCAGCTTCGTGATGGGGAGAAGCCCCACAAGTGCTCCGAGTGTGGGAAGAGCTTCAGCCAGGCCAACAGCCTGATCTGCCACCAAAGCATTCACACAGGTGAACGGCCCTACGAGTGTGGGGAATGTGGGAAGAGCTTCAGCCAGAGAATCAACCTGATCCAGCACCAGAACATCCACACTGGGGAAAGGCCGTACAAGTGTGGGGAGTGTGGGAAGGGCTTCAGGGGCAGAGCCAACCTGAACTTCCACCAAAGGATCCACACTGGGGAGAAGCCCTACGAGTGTGGGGAATGTGGGATGAGCTTCAGCCAGAGGTCCAGCCTACTCCGCCACCAGATGTTCCACACAGGGGAACGACCCTACCAGTGTGGGGAATGTGGGAAGAGCTTCACAGAGAGAGCCACCCTGATTGAGCATCAGAACATCCACACTGGGGAAAGGCCGTACACGTGTGGGGAATGTGGGAAGGGCTTCAGGCAGAGAGCCAACCTGAGGCTACACCAAAAGATCCACACTGGGGAGAGGCCCTATGAGTGTAGGGAATGTGCGAAGAGTTTCATCCAGAGTTCAAGTCTGATCAGCCACCAAAGCATCCACACCGGAGAGAGACCCTATGAGTGTGGGGAATGTGGGAAGAGCTTCAGTCTGAGGTCCAGGCTGATCTTTCACCATAGAATCCACACTGGGAAAAGGCCCTACAAGTGTGGGGAATGTGGGATGAGCTTCAGGCGGAGCTCCCACCTGATCCTCCACCAAAGGACCCACACCGGGGAACGGCCCTATGAGTGTGGGGAATGTGGGAAGAGCTTCAGCCAGAAAATCAACCTGATCCAGCACCAGAACATCCACACTGGGGAAAGGCCGTACAAGTGTGGGGAATGTGGGAAGGGCTTCAGCCACAGAGCCAGCCTGAGCTTGCACCTAAAAATCCACACTGGGGAGAGGCCCTACAAGTGTTGCCAGTGTGGAAAGGGGTTTCGGGTCAGCAGCAAGCTCCTTGAACACCAGCAGACACACACAGAGGAGAGGCCCTTCCGCCGCCCTGACTGCGGGAAGGGCTTCAGGCACAACCCCAACCTCATCATCCACCGGCGCATCCACACTGGGGAGAGGCCCCAAGAGTGTCCCCAGTGTGGGAAGAGCTTCTCACAAAGCTCAGCCTTGACCCAATACCAACCAAGGCACCATCAGGAAAGCCCTGCCAGTGCCCCCGGTGCAGAAAGAGCTTCGAGCTCTGCTCCAGCTCCAGCCCCCACTGGAGGAGCCACATTGGGCAGAGCCCCGGTGACCCACATTCCCTGTGTTCCGTGTTGGGAAGTCACCTTGCCGATTATCCTTTTGATTAGACCTTAATTATTTTCTCTTCTCCCTCTCTTTGTACTGCAAAAGCCAAGAGAGATTGTAGCCCTGCTTTCGTGCCTGAGATCTTTTGGATTTGTGAAATTCTTTTCTCGGGGAATTTTCTGTAACCAAGAGGAGTGTTTTTCTAAAAACTGTAGCATTGTTTTTCATTCCTTTTCCTAGGAGAGACTTCTTCTTGATGTCCCTCTGGTCTGACTAGTGTGATTGATGAGGTTTGTCTTTTTGTCACCAATCAGATTGGTCTGTGTAAAATACTAAGGGAGACACATTCGAAAAACTAAAGGAGTCATTTTCAGCCTTGGGAAGCTCCGAATCTCCCAGCTCGGTCCCGCCCAGTCCCGCCCGGAGGCGCGGCCAAAACTCCCCGGAGCGAGCGCTGCGGTCCCGGAGCGATCCCGGAGCGATTCCGGGTCCGATCCCCGTCCCGGTTTCGGGCTCGGTCTCACTCTCGGTCTCGGATCAGCGCCAGTGTCGGTGCTGGTTCCGGTGCCGGTCTCGGTCTGTCCCGGAGCGCTGCCGGTCTCGGTTCTGGCCGCGGTCCTGGAGCCTTCCCGGGGCCGGTTCCGAAGCGCTCCCGGTGCCGGTCGCAGTGTCGGTCGTGGTCTCAGTCTTGGTCCCGGTACCAGTTCTGGTGCCGGTTTTGGTCTCGGTCTAGATGTTGGTCCCAGTGCCGGTGCCTGTGCGGGGCCGGTCTCAGTTGCGGTGACGGTCTCAGCCTTGGTGTTGCTGCGGGTTCCGGTGCTGATCTTGTCTCGGTCCTGGTCCCGTTCCCGGAGATTTTTGGCCCATTTGGATGATTTGAAGCTAAACCTGGTGGATTTTCGGCACAATTGGCGATTTTAGGCGAAACCGGGCGGTTTTAGGACCGCGCGTTCCCTTGACCCCGCCCCTTTCCCGTCCCAGTTCCCGCCCTTTCCTTGGCCCCGCCCTCCCAGGCCGGGCCCGGGCCCGGGGGAGGAGGAGGAGGAGGGAGGGAGGAAGAGGCGCAGCGGCGGCAGGAGCGGGAGGAGAAGACGAGCGGAGGGAGCGGCGGCTCCAGCGCTCCCTGAACTGGCGGCACCGCCGGGATCATCGCCCCCATCCCGCAGGGGGCGGGGAGGGGGAGCTCGCCCCAAATATCCCGGGGGGTCCCTGGGTTTGGGGTTTGTTGGGGGGATGTTTGGAGCTCGCGGGGCTCCAAAGCCGAGCAGCAGATGCCCCTCGGGGGGACATCGGGGGCTCCCCGGGAGGTGTTTTTGGGGTGTCCCGGTGCCGGCAGTGGCTGCTCCCAGTATGAGCCCGGTCAGTCCCAGTATGAGCCCAGTCTGTGAAAAACAAGGTTCACTTTCTATGTAAATTTTCAGAAACAGGTTTAATAGAAAATGAGTCAGTTAGGAGATAAAAAAAAAAGCTAACTACGTTTGGCCGGTTGACTTGGCATTTAGCCTAGTCCACACTGCTGTATCAGAGTCATTCTTTAAATACCATTTCCATTGTATCAACCTGTTGAATGTTCATATTTTTCCATAAACTAGTTTCCATATTCCGGGAACTGTTTTGCATGGTCCCTCCTTGGGTCCACTGTTTTAGGGCATGCGTGTTTCTTGGCTGTGTCTTCATTATCACCTCCAGCTTGGGCCTTGGTCCATACTTTCTTCAGATGGTAGATGCTGATAGTTGGTATCTCAATAGCAGAGTCTCCTTTACATGTTCTCTAGATCTTATCCCGACCAAACAGACAGTTTAAGCATACTATATCATCTAGTACCTCTATGCCTAATTTTCTTTACTAATAGCAGAACTAAAAAAACTTATATCATTACACAATATTCTTAACCATATAGAACACATCTTGCAAAAAGCCAAGTTTATAATATGCATTTATAACACCGGTCAGTCCCAGTATGAGCCCAGTGACTCCCAGTACCCGTAAGTGGGGAGACAGAAGAGGGGGGAGCTTTTTGGGTTCCTGGGACTCCCAGCAGCCCGGGGAGGGTGGGGACTGAATAGATGAGGGACCCCAATAAAAGTGTGACCCCCCCAACAGCTGGGACAGGGGGGAACCAATTTGGGCCTTGGAGCTGCAGGTGGACACAGGCAGCTGCTTCTGCTCCCTCTGTGTGTCCCCGTGTTCAGCAGTGCTGCTCCATCAGTCTGTGCCCAGCAACGGGGAAAAGCCTCAGCCCTGCAGGGCCAGTGGGAAGGGAGCTGCTCCATACAGGAACAGGAAACAAAGGAAGCACATTCTTTAGGATGTGTTTTCTGTTAAAAAAAAAAAAAAAGAAAAAAAAAAAAAAAAAAAAAAGAGAAAAGAGAAAACCGGAAAAAATACAAAAGATAAAAACTGCCCCAAAACCGTGTAGTTAAAAGTCTTCCATAAGTGTGGATTAAAAAGGTGTAAGTGATGTTTTGAAATGAGAACTCAGTTGCTTTGTAAATGTGCTCGTGGCGAGGATTCATCAGCTGCATTCTTTTGCAGATTTTGGAATTATTTTCTAATATGAAGTAAATTTAAACTTAAAGCAATAGGAAATTGAAAGATGGATTGTGCACGACTGCATCTTGAGTGTAAAACTTTGGCAGTTTGAAACTTGGAGCAAAAGTGTTGCAAATGAAAGTTTTAAATCCCAATGGATTGTGTGACAGCAGTTTTTCCTATACTATGTGTAGCAGCCCAAGGATTTCATCAGTGGGGTGGTGGGTGCTTTTAGCTTTGTCCTGTGCCACTCTGGGATGTCATGAAACAGGACTTCACCTGCCACCAGCCCGCGTTTCCCTCTGCCACCCCAGCTCCGTGGACCTTGTGTCCCCCAAAGCAGACACAAAGTTTTCCTGCTGCTCTCCCTTTGCACAAATCCACAGAGAGCTGGGATTGTTCCAAGTCTTGTCTCTCCATTGTGCCATATTCCTAAAGAACCAGCAGCCCATCCCGATGAATACAGCGAGTTACACTGATGGTTGTCAGCTCCATTTCCTGCCTAGAAATCCTGAAACTGCTTCTAAATGCTGCTCTCCTCAGCTCTTAGACACCTACTCACACAAAGCTGGGAAAAAATCCCCTGGCTTCCGGCTTACAAGTGAGCCAAAGTTAGAGCTCTGTGGAAAATCTCTATCCATCCCTATCCTTTTAATACATCTGTATGTGGGGTGTGCATGGATGTGTCTTGTATAGAAAGGAAGGAGTGCACAAGCACCGTGCCTGACACTTTCCCTCTCTGTGTTCATTCCATACCCATGGGTACAAAGACATTATGGAAACCCTGGCGCAGACAGAGCCTTCTGTGCATGGATACAGAGACATCCAAGAGCCCCTTGGTCATCCTGCTGGAAGGACGACAAAAAGGGAGTGGGAACTCAGCAGTGAGGAGAGCTGAGGGCTGGAGAGCAGCTCTGAATGACACTAAAATGTCTCTGGGCCTCTGAGACATTGCTACTCTTCAGCCAGCGACAGTCCCTAAGCCTGGGACTCAGTCTTCCTCATGCTGAGGGGCACCAAGGAAGGCAACAGTGTGATGGAGACTGGCATGGGCTGGGAACTCACTGGGGAAAAATAGAGAGCATTGTGAAGGAAAAGGCAGGTGGAGGACAGAACTGTTCAGAGAAGAGCTGAGCTACAGCTTGAGCAAGCTTAAAAATGTCATTTGGGGCCATCCCAGATTGATTTCATTTCAGAAGGTATTGAAGAAGTTTATTTTTTGGGCGGTATCATGTTTTCTCTTGGAGATGTACACTCTGCAAACTTGAGCCGCATTGCCAAAATGCTCAAGGCAAGTCTCTGCTGCAGGGCACACCGTTTCTTCTTTGGCTGATCCCGGCCCGGTGCTGAGCCCAGCAGAGCCCTGGCAGAGCCCAGAGCAGCCTCAGCACCCGCAGAGCCCGACTGCAAGGACAGAAACCAGAAACCGCCCGTCAGCTGAAGGCTCCTGTGCCCTTGTCCCAGCCGCCCGCGGTGCCCAGGCCACGCTGGCCGTGCTCAGGGCTGGGCCCAAAGCTGCCCATCATTGCTGGCAGGACGTGTGCCCAGCCTGCAGCCAGCCACGGCGCATCCAGCCCTCAGCAGCTGCCCAGAGCAGGATGCTCCTGTGCTGGCTGCCATCTCCCAAAAGCTCTTACCCCACCCGTGCCAAGAAGACGGGGACCCACCTCACGCCATCCGCCGCTGGAAGAAAAGCTGCTCCCAAACCACGTCCTCAGCCTTCTCCAAGGGCGCGGCCCATCCACGCCACAGCTGGTCCCAAGCACTTCCCAATCCAAACTGGACACCACCTAGAACACTTCCTTTAGAAAAACAAACAACCAATTAACAGACAATAAGGGGAAACAAGGGAAAAGGTAAAAGATGTGATCTCTGTCAGGGGCTTGAGGAAGGGCCAATTCTGACATGCTTGGGAAAAACCCACCCACCAGTGAGGGAAGCCCATGCTTTCACTCTTCCCCCCTGCACTGCCCCCCAAAATAATGGTGATCCCAAAGCAAACAAGGGCAGTGGAGCAGCCCAAGCCCTTCCTTGCCTGCAAGGCAAAGCAGCCCATGGACAGGCTCTGGAGTCCCACCTCTGCTCCCACCTTGGGGGTTTGTTTGTGTCGGGCTGGCTGCCCCAGCCCCAGCCCAGGGCACGGTGGGTGGTGGGGGCTGTTGGCAGGGCCAGGAGCCAACTCCCATTTTGTAACCACCCCAGCCTGTGCCCCCAGCCCTGCCAAAAAGCAGCTTGGCAGCCCACTGAACAATCAGTTGGACCTGCCCCAGCAAAGGGAGGAACCTGTGGTTCCTGGACAGGCCGTGCAATGCCCAAATCTGGGAGCATCCCCCTGTTCGTGGACTCATCTGCAAATTGGCTGTGGAGCCTGGCTTTGAAGAAGGTGCCAGAATCGAAGTCAATCATCTTCACCTTTGTGGTGGCAAGGTCCCAGAAGAGGTTTTCATCCTTGATGTTGTCCTCGCTGTCTCCAGCAGCAGCAGCCGCACCTTGTCCAGCTTCTCCAGGGGCTCCTTCTCGTTCCCTGGGAGTGAGACCAGGCTCTCAGGGCTCTGCCCAGGGCCCCAGCTGTCAGTGAACCAGGACAAGCAAAACCAGCCTGGATGGCAGCCACCAGTGCTGGGCAGAGCAGCTCGGCTCCAGCACGAGGGCTGCCTGTGCCCATCCCATGAGCCCTGCGCAGTGACACAGGCAGGACAAAAAGTCTGGCTTGCTCTGCTTCTGATCGCCAAGGCATGTGTGCAGCTGGAACTTACCAGGGCCCTGCATCAAAGTGTGCCTGTGGCTCTCTCCCTTCTTCTAGGGCAGATGAGTATCCTGCATCCAAGGATCACAGAACAGGTCTTCTAATGAGGGCCTGTCCAAGGAGTGCACTGATAAACACCACCTGATCAGATCTTGGCAATCTGGGGAGAGAAACCAGAAGCCGCCAGTCAGTTGGAGAAAGCTCCTGTCCCACTATTCCCATGCCCAGGCCATGCTGCATGTGCTCAGAGCTGGGCCTAAACTTTCCCACCAATTCCCTGTTTTGGAGGAGATCAGGAGAGCAGGACATGTGCCACCTCCTCAGCAGCTGCCAGAGCAGGATGCTCACAAGCCAACTGCTGTTTCCCAGCACTGGTATTCCCCCCGTGCCCAGAGATGAGCCTCCACCTTGAGAGAGCCGTTGTGGCAGGGAGAGCTGATGGCCCCAGCTGATCTTCTGACCCCTCCTGAAAGTGTGTCTTCCACAGACCATCTGGTGCAGCAGGATGCCCAGGGACCAGATGGTAGCTGGCTCGCCATAGTACCAGCCACAGTGGGTCCATTCCGGGGGGCTGTAGGATGGTGTTCCTATGGAATACAGATGGAGTTCATCAGGGGGATGCTGCTGCTCCCAGAGCCTGGCCCCAGCATCCCTGGGCATGCGGGGGCTGCACCAGTGGCACGTGGGGTGACCTGCTGCTCTCTCACCAGCACCAGTGACTTGTTTACAAACTCAGGGTTGGAAAAAAAGCTACTAGTGTCGGAAGGGGGCAGCGGAAGCCGTGGCAAGGCCTGGCCATGACATCCAAAGGAAAAACCCACTCAGCGCCGGGGAAAAACCATGCCCTCATCCTCCCTGCCTGCATTGCCCCAAAAACATTATGAAGCCAGGGCAAATAAGGCAGGCAGAGCAGCCCAAGCCCATTCTTGCCTGCACACCAAACTGGCTGCTGCACTGCTTCTAGCCCCCGCTTCTCTGCTACTCTCACCCACAGGTGTTTTTGCCGAGCTGCCTGCCCCAACCCCAGCGCCAGTCCTGGGCAGAGTGGCTGGCAAAGGCTGCCAGCAGGGCTGGAAGCTGGCCCCCCACGCACCCTTGCTCAAAAGCCACTTGGCTGAAGACTCAGTGCCGTGTCTGGCAGCAAAAGGGAGAGTCCCTGCTGCCACACCCAGGCTGGGCCATGAGATGCTGGGACCGGGAGCACACTCCTGCGTGGGCTCACCTGCAAATTGAGTGTATGCTGTCTTTTGCAGGTAGGTGCCACAGCCAAAGTCAATCAATTTGGCCTGCCCGGTAGCCAGGTCAACCAAGATGTTCTGGGGTTTGATGTCCCTGTGCAGGACCCCGCAGCTGGTGCAGTGCCGCACAGCTTCCAGGACCTGGCGGAACAGCTCCCGCGCCACCTCCTCGGACAGGAACCTCCATGCCCGAATGAAATGCTGGAGGTCCTGACACCGCTCCGGGCGCTCCAGCACCATCACGATGTCGTTGGAGAGCTCCACCCACTCCAGCAGCTGGACCACACCAGGGAAGCCAGTGGAGACCCTGTCCAGCAGCACGATCTCCAGCGGTGCGCTGGTGCCGTTGGGCTGTGGGAGGACCACGATGCCATCAGTGGGGCTGAGGCCCTGCCAGGGGTGGGGAAGCGCTCACCCTGCCCGGGATGTTCTGCACCCTCCAGTGGCCGCACGCCCGCTCTCCCTCGAGGCGTCCTGGCGGATTCCACCCTGCCGGGCCTCGGCTCGTCCCCGCCCGGCACGCCCCGGCTTCTCCCGCTGGCCCCCGCTCACTCACCAGCTCTCCCCAGTGCCGGACGCGGTTCCGTGGCACCCTTTTGATGGCCACCTGCAAGGCAAGGGGAGCAGCGGGCTGAGCTCACCGCCCGCCCTGCCCAGCCCCATCCTCTTCCTCCTCCTCCGCCCTTCTCCTCCTCCTCCTGCACCCCCTCCTCCTGCGCCCGCCGCTCACCGGGGCGCCATCCGAAAGCCGCGTCGCCGCGAAGACAGTTCCGAAGCCGCCGCGCCCCAGCAGCGAACCCAGCCGGTACTGCTCCTGGAGGCCCCGCTGCGCCTTCCCTGCCGGAGAGACGCGGCTGTCAGCGCTCGGCCTGGGGCCAGGAACGGCCCCTGAGCGCCCCTCAACCACCCCAGGCCGGGCATCCCCAGGCGTTCGCTCCTGGGAAGGCGACACTGGCGGCTCGGGGCCGGCGGCCGCGCTGGCCAGCGGCGGAGCTCGGGCCGGGGAAGGCGCAGCGCAGGCGGCGGGAGCGGCCGCGCCGCGTGTGTCCTTAGCGGGGCCCGGGAGGGGCCGGGGCCGGGCTCGGAACAGGCGGAGGCAAAGCGCGGCGATACTGTCCCTGGCCCAGGCACCGATCCCCGCCCAGCACCGCCATCGCCAGGACAGCCAGAGGCGGGCGGAGGCGAGAGCGCGGTGGGAGGCCCGGGGGCGGGGACGGGGCAGCCCCGCCCGGGGCCGGGGGCGGGCCGGGGGCATGGCCCGGCCCTGCAGGGGAGAGGGACACTGGGAGAGGAGGGGGACACCGGGACAGGGAGACTGGGAGCGGGTGTGGGACTGCAGGAGAGGGAGAGGAGAAGCAGGAGGGAGTCGCAAGAGGAGCTTTTTTTTTTGCTGCTGCCGCTGCTGCTGCTGCTGCAACTGAAGCCCCGGGGCCGTTTTTCCCCGGGTCCGTTTGTCCGTCGCCCGCTCAGCGCCACGCCGAGCCCCGCACGCCCCGGGGGCAGCCCCTGAGCCTTCCAAACTCGGGAACTTTGCCCCGTTGAGCCAAGACCCAGAGCCTTGACTCCTGCACTGTGGCAGAGCAATCCCCTTGGCTGCTGCTGTGCATTGTCCCTGCTGAGGGTCACACACTGTCAGAGAACATTCCTTGAATGCAGAATTCGTACCTGGCCCAAGCACTGCACTTGCGTCTCCAGCATTGCTTTCCAAGAAAAACGGGGGTAGGCAAATTGTGTGTAGCTCATGGTATTTCACAGCGTCCAAAACTTGCCAAGTCATGGATCTTAGAGGTGAGATCCATTTGTAGTTAATGGGATGGAGAAGTAGTGCAAAATGGAAAAGGGGAGCATAGAAATAAATAGAGAAAACCATCTTGGATTGGTTCTTTCCATTTTTGTTTCATTTTTTAAAAGCTGTTTCAGCTTTCCCAGAATCTTCTCCACAGTCCTGTCTGCTCTTTCCAAGAACCCTTCCTGGAGAACCAGCTGCAGCTTCTGTCACTAAATGTCCTACCAATGGCAGCAAGTTTGTGAAGGAAAATAAAAAATGGTTTTACAAATATATTAACGGCAAAAGGAAGGCTGAAAACCGACCTTTGTTCTCTGCTGGATGTGGGAGGGAACTTAGGAACTGCAGATGAGGAGATGGCAGAAGTGCTTAACGCCTTCTTTGCCTCAGTCTTTAGTGGGAATATGGCTTGTCCTCAGGACAGCTGCCCTCCTGGGCTGGTAGATGGTGTCAGGGAATAGAATGGTGCCCCTGTTATCCAGGAGGAGGCAGCCAGAGAACTGCTGAGCCAAATGGATGTTCACAGATCTGTGGGCCCAAGTGGGATCCACCACAGGGTGATGAGGGAGCTGGCAGATGAGCTTGTGAAGCCGCTCTCCATCATTTACCAACAGTCCTGGCTCACTGGTGAGGATCCGGAGGACCGGAAACTGGCCAATGTGACAGCCACTCACAAAAAGGGTGGGAAGGAGGAACTGGTAATTAGAGGCCAGTTAGCCTGACCTCAGTACCCGGTAAGGTCACGGAGCAGTTTATATTGAGTGTCATCATGCAGCACCTACAGGACGGCCCGGGGATCAGAGCCAGCCAGCACGGGTTTAGGAGGGGCAGGTGTTGTTTGACCAACCTGCCTCTTCTATGAACAGGTGACCTGCGTGGTGGATGTGGGAGAGGCTTTGGATGTTGTCTGTTGGGACTTCAGCAAGGCCTTTGACACTGTCTCCCACAGCACACTCCTGGAAAAGCTGGCGGCCCACGGCTTGGACAGGAGCACTCTTTGCTGGGGAGGCAAAGGCAGAGGGTGGTGGGGAATGGCGCTGCATCCAGCTGGCAGCCGGTCACCAGTGGTGTTCCTCAGGGGTCTGTTCCTCGGGGCTCCTGGACTCAGCCCCGAATCCACCTGATAAAAAACCACCGAAATCCCTGCGGAGCTCTTGGTCTTCCTTCAGTTGTCTTCAAGTCTCCATGGCTTGTGCAGCTGCTTGGAATCAGTTCGGAATTCTCTTAAGGAGGAAGATATCAAAGCGCACCTCGTGATTTTTGGTTTTTTAGATGCAGGAGTATTTTTTTTATTTTTCATTTCATTGAAGAGTTGACTGAAGCGTTCTTTAGGTGATCTTGGTGCTGAATGTCTCCTTAGGAGTTCTGAGCACAGCGAAGAATGAGCCCCTTGCAGGCTGACCCTGTTTGGACAACCTGCTTCTCACCCAACCTCACCACGTGTGACATCACCCACCTTGGACTGCGCTCCCAAAACATAAAAGAAAATTCAGCATTTTTTAATAAAAACAAACTTATGTAAATAATAAAATTAGAAAGTTATTTTTCAGTTTTATAATAACATTTTTCTATACTTTATTACCTAATTTTTATATTGACATTAAAAAATCAATATATTTTTAGCAACAAAGAAAGCTATTGGTCATTGGTTCTAAGTAACACACTTCCCTTCATGAATTGATTGACCACTACTGGCGATTGATTTCTTCTTCTTCATGCTGATTTGCTCTATTTTTAGTCCTTTTGTCATCTTCTTTAGCATTTTCTCCGACAGGGTAAAAGGGGCAACTTTGGGGTTCATGGAGACATTTCTGGGGCACATTTGGGGCAGGGAATTTGGAGAGAACTTGAGGGTCTGGAGGACACATTTGGGAAGCGGGTGGACACTTGGAGGGGCACTTAGGGATTCTGTCGGACAATTCGGGGTCCAGGGGGGCACTTGGAGGTCAGGGAGGGGAATCCGGGGCCCTTCGGGGTCCGGGCGGGCACCTGGGGGGCTCTGAGGGGACTCTCTGGGGCGCGGGGGATGATGGGAGTTGTAGGCGCGGGTAGAACAGGGTTGAACGGCGCCGCGGAGCATCACGGGAGGTGGAGGCGCAGCTCCAATGGCTGTCGGCGGGGCGCGGGGCATGATGGGAGATGGAGTCACGGCTGGAGTAGCGCTCCAAGTGCGCCGCGGAGCATGCTGGGAGCTGTAGTCCCGGAAGTGGCTCGAACGGGGCGTCTGGGGCTCCGGGAAGGCGCTTTGGGGACACTTTTGTGTCCGAGCCGCGATTTGAGGTCCTCGGGGGGAACGTGTACGGCTCGGGAGCACTTGCGGGGAGCTTGGGGAGCTGTCACCGAGCTCTCTAGGGCGCGGGGCGGGGCAGGAGTTTTTAGGCGCAGAACCGTGTTCCGAGGGGCTCCGAGGCCAGGGGGGATGATTGGAGATGAATTCCCTGAAGTCGCTCTAAGGGGAATCTGTGGGGTCGGAGCGTTCAAGGGATCCGGGGACGCTTTGGGGGCGGGCGAATGGGCGCTGAGGGAACAGTTGGGGATCCTGGAGGGGCTGGGGGACACTTGTTTAGTTCAACGTGGTTTTTTGCTCATGAAACGTACGTATTGTATTTAAAACTTAATATTCCATAGGTATGGGTTCTACAGGCGTAGATATCAATTAGCCTAAGTGCTAAACCTAATATTCCATGTAAGAATGATGTTCTCTACTGTTAAAAGCAAAATTAACCATAACAAACAAAAAGGGGAGGGTTAACAATTAATGAGAAAGGAACAGAAAAGGTTGTTATGCCACTGTAAACTTTCACTCTGAGTCTACATTTCAAATAATACAGGTGACCCATCTGAAGGAGGATTTCTCCTCAGGAGAAATGTCTTTCTAAAAGTTTCCTTTGTTGCAAGGAGCTGCCTCTGTGCCAGGAGCCCGGCCCAGCTCAGAAGCACAGAAACAGCCCAAGGACTTGAATGACCCTCCCGTGGATTTGGTGTTTCCATTCAACTCTGTCCCTGAAAGAGTGTTCCAAAAACTTCTCAAGAACTCAAAGGTAAATTAAAACACTGAAGTTTTTTGCAGTTTTAATGGGACACACAGAGAGACCCAATGGAGAAAGTGTCCCCAGGTTCCATCACTGCAGGCACTGATGACAGGTGGGGACAGACAAGGCAAAGGTGTCTCTGGTGCTGAGCAAACCTGGATGTGTTCCATGAATCCAAAAGGCCAAGGCCTGAGCCCCGGCCCCTGGCAGGGCAGGGATCTGTGGGGCAGGGATCTGTGGGGCAGAGATCTGTGGGTCTGGTATCTGTGGGGCAGGGATCTGTGGATCAGGGCTCAGCCGTGGGTCACAGATCCGTGGGTCAGGGCTCTGTGGGTCAGGGCTCAGCCGTGGGTCACAGATCCATGGGTCAGGGCTCAGCCGTGGGTCACAGATCCGTGGGTCAGGGCTCAGCCGTGGGGCTCACCGTGGCAGGGGTTGCTCAGGAGGTCACTCGGGGGGCGCCGGATCTTGTGGGGCGGCTCCAGCGGCTCCTGTGGGGCAGAGACGGGGGCGGGACAATCTGTGGGGCAGGAGCCATCTGTGGGGCGGGGATGGGATCTGTGGGGCGGGGTTTGGGATTCGGGATCTATGGGGCAGAGGGGGGATCCCTCAAAATTCCCACAAAAATCCCCAAATTTCCCAAAAACTCCAAATATCCCCCCCCCAAAATTCCAATTTTTTTCCTCGAAAAAATTCCCAAAATTTTCCCCCAGAATTCCCAAAATTTTCCAATTTTCCCCCATTTTTCCCAATTTTTTTCCCAATTTTTCCCCTTTTTTCCCAATTTTTTCCCAATTTTCCCCCATTTTTCTCAATTTTTCCCATTTTTTTTAGTATTCCGAAAGTTTCCCACAGAATCCTCAGAAAATTCCCCCAAAATTCCCCAAAATTTTCCACAAAAATTCCCAAATCTTTCAAATCCCCCCAAATGTTCCCATTTTTTTTCCCAATTTTCCCAAATTTTGGGGGCTTTCCCCCAAATTTTCCCAAAAATCTCCTTGAAAACGACCCCAAACCATTAAAAAATCCCAAAATTTCTCCCGATTTTCCCCCAAAATTCCCTAAAAATTCCCCCCAAAATCCCCAAATTCCCAATTTTCCCCCAAATCTCCCAATTTTCTCCCAGATTTCCCAAATCCTCCATTTTTTCCCCCAAAATTCCCCTAAAAACGACCCCAAAAATCCCAAATTTCCCCCAAATTCTCAAATTTTCACCCCAAATTTCTCCACATTTCGGGTTTTTTCCCCCAAAACTTTCCAACCTCGAGGGCCACCAGTGGGCGCTCTGCGGGGAGAGAATTTGCCGGATTTTGGGAAAATTTGGGGGAATTTTGGGGAGTTTTGAAGAAATTTTGGGAGAATTTTGAGGATTTGGGGTCATTTTGGGGCAAATTTGGGGGAATTTTTTGGGAAGTTTGGGAGAATTTGGGGGAATTTCGGGTAATTTGGAAAAAATTGGGGGAAATTTTGGGGATTTTGGGAAAATTTGGGGGCTTTGGGGGATGTTTGGGGGAAATTTTGGGGGATTTGGGAGGAATTTGGGAAAAAAATTTGGGACTTTTTGGGGGAAATTTGGCGGTTTTTTTCAGGAAATTTCGGGGTTATTTGGGGGAATTTTGGGAAAATTTGGGGAATTTGGTGAAGGAACGGTGAAATCTTGGGAATTTTTGGGTGATTTGGGAGGGAAATTTTGAGAAATTTGGGGGGATTTTTGCAATTTTTGAAGAAATTTTGGGAATTTTTTTAGAGATTGGTGAAATTTGGGAGAATTTGGGGGATTTCTGAAGAATTTTTGAGAATTTCAAAGGAATTTGGGGGGATTTTTGACAAAATTTTGGGATTTTTTTATTGTGGTAAAATTTGGGGAATTTTTGAAAAAAATTTTGGGAATTTTAGTGGGCTGTTTTTGGGGGAAATTCGAAAGAATTTTGGTCGATTTGGGGGGGGATTTGGGGACAATTTTGGGAGAGATTTTCGGGGAATTTTGAAGAATTTTCGGGGAGTTTTGAAGAAATGTTGGGAATTTTGGGGGGGATTTTGGTAAAATTTGGGGATTTTTTGGGACTTTTGAGGAAATTTTGGGAAATTTTTTAGATTTTAGGGAAATTTGAGGGGAATTTTGGGGGGATTTTGGTAAAATTTGGGGATTTTTTGGGACTTCTGAGGAAATTTTGGGAATTTTTTTAGATTTTGGGGAAATTTGAGGGGAATTTTGGGGATTTTTGGGGAAATTTGGGGCGGATTTTTTGGGGGGGAAATTCGGGACAATTTTGGGGTCATTTGGGGCCTCGGTGTATCCCGTCATGCCCTGCGGCGCCGCTCTGCGCCCCGGTGTATCCCGTCATTTTCCGCGGCGCCGCTTTGCTCCTCGGCATACAAATGACGTCACTCGCGTTTATTTCGCCTCTCATTTGCATAAATTTACATAAGGCTGCGCATCAGTGAGGTGGGCGGGGTCAGAGCCACGCCCAGGCCCCTCCCAGTACAAACCAGTAACTCCCAGTCCCCGTGGTCAGTGACGTCAATCGCGTTTATTTCTGATCTCATTTACATAAATTTGCATCTCGGCGCGGTGGGCGGGTTCAGAGCCGCGTTGATCCCTCCCACTCCCTCCCAGTACAACCCAGTAACCCCCAGGCCCCGCCCAGCTTGTCCCGCCTCTGTCGCTCCATATAAGGGAAGGGGGCGTGGCCTGATGAGGGGCGTGGTCGGTTCACCTATGGGGGGAGGGGCAAAGGTTACACCACGCCCAGAAACCCCAAAACCAGTTTAAACCAGTATAAACCAGTAACCCCCAAACCCACTCCCAGTCCATCCCAGTATAAACCAGTAACCCCCAAACCCACTCCCAGTCCATCCCAGTACAAACCAGTGACCCCAAACCCACTCCCAGTCCATCCCAGTATAAACCAGTAACCCCCAAACCCACTCCCAGTCCATCCCAGTATAAACCAGTGACCCCAAACCCACTCCCAGTCCATCCCAGTATAAACCAGTGACCCCAAACCCACTCCCAGTTCATCCCAGTATAAAGCAGTGACCCCAAACCCACTCCCAGTCCATCCCAGTATAAACCAGTGCCCCCCAGTCCCCGTTCCAGTGCCCTCACCTGTCCGTACTGGTTTGAACTGGGATCTCTCAACGCTCGGCGGCCTTCAGGGAGCGGCTCAGGGCCAGGGCCCGGCGCTGGGGGATACTGGGAGTTACTGGTTTATACTGGTTTGTACTGGTTTATACTGGTTTGTACTGGTTTGTACTGGTTTGGGGGTTTTCCTTAATGGTTTGTACTGGGACAGGGTTTAGGGGTCACTGGGATGAAGAGGGATGAACTGGGAAGGGATTTGGGGTGACTGGTTTGTACTGGTTTATACTGGTTTGGGGTTTTTCTTTACTGGTTTGTACTGGTTTGTACTGGGAGGGGGTTTGGGGGTTTTTTGGGATTTTTTGGGAGAATTTTGGGGATTTTGGGGCATCAAAAATCCCAATTTTCAGTCGGAATTTTGGGTGAATTTGGGGGACTTGGGGGCTTTAAAAATCCAAATTTTTAGTGGGAATTTTGGGGTGAATTTGGGGGGTTTTGGGACTTCAAATATTCCAATTTTTGGGTGAATTTTGGGGATTTTTGGGCTCCTAAAAATTCCAATTTTTAGAGGGAATTTTGGGGTCATTTTTGGGGATTTGGGGCCTCCAAAAATCTCAATTTTAGTGAGAATTTTGGGGGATTTTGGGTGGGAATTTTGGGGTGAATTTGGGTAATTTTGGGGCCTCAAAAATCCCACTTTTCAATCAGAATTTTGGGGTCATTTTTTGGGATTTTGGGGCTCTGAAATCCTGATTTTTGGGGCGAATTTTTGGGTCATTTTTTGGGATTTTGGGTCTCTGAAATCCCGATTTTTAATGGGAATTTTTGGGGTCATTTTTTGGGGCATTTTGGGTGAATTTTGGGGCTCTAAAAGTTCCAATTTTTAGTGGGAATTTTGGGGTGAATTTGGGGGATTTTGAGTGGAAATTTTGGGGTGAATTTAGGGGATTTTGGGGCTTTAAAAATTTTCACTTTCAGCAGGAAATTTTGGGGTGAATTTTGGAGATTATTGGGCTTTAAAAAATCTCAATTTTAGTGGGAATTTTGTGTGGGAATTTTGGGGTGAATTTGAGGGATTTTGGGGCTTAAAAATATCTCAGTTTTCAGTCGGGATTTTGGGGTCATTTTTTGGGATTTTGGGGCTCTGAAATCTCGATTTTTAGTGGGAATTTTTGGGGTCATTTTGGGGGAATTTTGGGTGAATTTTGGGGCTCTTGGGGCTCTGAAAATCCCAATTTTTAGTGGGAATTTTGGGTTTTAATGGGGGGATTTTGGGTGGAAATTTTGGGGTGAATTTGGGTAATTTTGGGGCTTCTAAAAATCCCATTTTTCAGTCGGAATTTTGGGGTCATTTTCTGGGATTTGGGGGCTCTGAAATCCCGATTTTTAATGGGAATTTTTGGGGTCATTTTTGGGGCATTTTGGGTGAATTTTGGGGCTCTAAAAGTTCCAATTTTTAGTGGGAATTTTGGGGTGAATTTAGGGGATTTTGGGTGGAAATTTTGGGGTGAATTTAGGGGATTTTGGGGCTCTAAAAATTCCAATTTTTGGGTGAATTTTTGGGATTTTTGGGGCTCTAAAAATCCTAGTTTTTAGTGGGAATTTTGGGGTAAATTTGAGGGATTTTAGGTGGGAATTTTGGGGGGAATTTTGGGGATTTTTGGGCTTTAAAAATTTCCACTTTCAGCAGGAAATTTTGGGGTGAATTTTGGAGATTTTTGGGCTCTAAAAAATCTCAATTTTAGTGGGAATTTTGGGTGGGAATTTTGGGGTGAACTTGGGGGATTTTGGGGCTTCTAAAAATCCCATTTTTCAGTCGGAATTTTTGGGTCATTTTCTGGGATTTGGGGGCTCTGAAATCCTGATTTTTAATGGGAATTTTTGGGGTCATTTTGGGGGCATTTTGGGGGATTTTGGGGCTCTAAAAGTTCCAATTTTTAGTGGGAATTTTGGGGTTTTTGGGGGGGATTTTGGGGCTCTGAAAATCCCAATTTTTAGTTGGAATTTTGGGGTGAATTTTGGGGATTTGGGTGCTTTAAAAAATCCAAATTTTTAGTGGGAATTTTTGGAGTAAATTTTTGGAATTTTGGGGTGAATTTTGGGGATTTTAGGGCTTCAAAAATTCGAATATTTCGGTGAATTTTTGGGATTCTTGGGGCTCTAAAAATCCCAATTTTGGGGGGGAATTTTGGGTAAATTTGAGGGATTTTGAGGCTTAAAAAATTTCAGTTTTCAGTGGAAATTTTGGGGTCATTTTTTGGGATATTGGGTGGAAATTCTGGGGTGAATTTTTGGGATTTTTGGGGCTCTAAAAATTCCAATTTGGGGGGGGGAATTTTGGGGTGATTTTTGGCATTTTGGGTGGAAATTTTGGGGTGAATTTTGGGGGTTTTTGGACTTCAGAAATTCAAATTTTTGGGTGAATTTTTGGGATTTTTGGGGCTCTAAAAATCCCAATTTTTAGTGGAAATTTTGGAATTTTTGGGGGGATTTGGGGTGGAAATTTTGGGGTGAATTTGGGGAATTTCGAGGCTTCTAAAAATCCCATTTTTCAGTCGGGATTTTGAGGTCATTTTCTGGGATTTTGGGGCTCTGAAATCCCGATTTTTAATGGGAATTTTTGGGGTCATTTTTGGGGCATTTTGGGTGAATTTTGGGGGATTTTGGGGCTCTAAAAGTTCCAATTTTTAGTGGGAATTTTGGGTTTTTTTGGGGGGATTTGGGGTGGGAATTTTGGGGTGAATTTTTAGGGATTTTGGGGCTCTGAAAATCCCAATTTTTAGTGGGAATTTTGGGGTAAATTTTGGGGGACTTAGGGGCTTTAAAAATCCAAATTTTTAGTGGGAATTTTGGAGTAAATTTTTGGAATTTTGGGTGGAAATTTTGGGGTGAATTTTGGGGATTTTGGGGCTTTTAAAAGTCCAATTTTTAGGTGAATTTTTTGGACTTTTGGGGCTCTAAAAATCCCAATTTTTGGGGGGAATTTTGGGCTAAATTTGAGGGATTTTGAGGCTTAAAAAATTTCAGTTTTTAGTGGAAATTTTGGCGTCATTTTTAGGGATTTTGGGTGGAAATTTTGGGGTGAATTTTGGGGATTTTGGGGCTTTTAAAAGTCCAATTTTTGGGTGAATTTTTGGGATTTTTGGGGCTCTAAAAATCCCAATTTTTGGGGGGAATTTTGGGCTAAATTTGAGGGATTTTGAGGCTTAAAAAATTTCAGTTTTCAGTGGAAATTTTGGTATCATTTTTAGGGATTTTGGGTGGAAATTTTGGGGTGAATTTAGGGGATTTTTGGGCTTTAAAAATCTCAGTTTTGGGGGGGAATTTTGGAGTAAATTTTTGGGATTTTGGGTGGAAATTTTGGGGTGAATTTAGGGGATTTTTGGGCTTTAAAAATTCCAAATTTTTGGTGACTTTCGGCGATTTGGGGGCTTAAAAAATTCCAATTTTTAGCGGGAATTTTGGGGTTTTTTAAGGGATTTTAGGTGGGAATTTTGGGGTGAATTTGGGGGACTTTGGGGCTTTAAAAATCTCAATTTTTGGGCGGAATTTTTGGGATTTTGGGGCTTTAAAAATTCCCACTTTAAGCAGGAAATTTTGGAGTGAATTCTGGGGATTTTTGGGCTCTAAAAATTTCAATTTTAATGGGAAATTTGGGGGATTTTGGGTGGGAATTTTGGGGTGAATTTGGGGGATTTTGGGGCTTAAAAACATCTCAGTTTTCAGTCGGGATTTTGGGGTCATGTTCTGGGATTTTGGGGCTCTGAAATCCCGATTTTTAGTGGGAATCTTTGGGGTCATTTTTGGGGCATTTTGGGTGAATTTTGGGGGATTTTGGGGCTCTAAAAGTTCCAATTTTTAGTGGGAATTTTGGGGTGATTTTTGGCATTTTGGGGGGAAATTTTAGGGGTGAATTTTTAGGGATTTTGGGGCTCTAAAAATCCCAATTTTTAGTGGGAATTTTGGGGTGAATTTTTGGGATTTTGGGTGGAAATTTTTGGGTGAATTTAGGGGATTTGGGGGCTTTAAAATTTTGTCCTGGGTTGAAGTATATTCTATCACCATCTTCATGAACTGTTGAAACCAGGTGAGGCAGTGCTCCCTGCCTCCTCCACTCTGGCTTATCTTCTGTTAATGGCCCATCAGCACCTTTGCTACACAGCTCACAGATAACCCCCTCCTGGACTACCTCCTGTTAATGGGCCCATCAGGCCTTATCACATGACTCACCATCCCATTGTGAGATGCTCCGCCCAGAGGGAGGAACCCAGCATTCCAGCCTGGATATAAGCTGAGACTCTGAACACCAGAGGGGTGCTTACCCACTGGATTCCCAGAGGACCCGAGCTACCAGACCTTTCTACAGGATCACTGCTTCAGGAAGACCACCTCATCTGGACTGCTTCCATCACTACGCTCAGGTTGTATTCTGACTCTGTCAGTGGTCTTTTGTATTATTGCATCTATTTTATTTTACTTTCTTTCCTTTTTTTCTATTAAATTGTATCTCTGACTTGGAGCCTCTCATTTGTTTTGCTTTCAAACCACTACATACTGTTTTCGTTTGTTATTTATTCTGTAGTTGTTTGGTGAGGGGTTTTTTTGTGTTTGTTTGCTTTGTATTACATACTAGTAAAGAATTGCTATTCCTATTTTCCAAATCTTTTCCAAAGAGCCTCTGATTGTAATTTTACCTGGCATATACCTGTCTTCCCAAACCAAGACAGTACTTCACTGGTCCATATTTTCTACTGTAACTTATTAACTCCTCTGCTACCTCACTCCATGTCCAAACTTTATAACTGCTGTTAGATTGTGAGCTAAGAGCTGTAAAAGGTGAGGAGTCAGTGGAGTCAGTGGAACCAGTTTGATCTCTTGTGTGTCCAAGAAATCTTTCAAGTCATTCTACCGAGGAGATAGATGCTATTGTTTTTGGAAGAAGAATTGCTGTTGGTTTAAGAGACTCTGGCAAACCTCGAATGAGGGGGGTCATAGTCTCAGGTTTGACAGGCTGTTGCATTGGCGACTCACAGCCAAAGATTAATTTTCTTTCCTGTATCATTTGCAAGCATGCAGCTTTGTGTATGTTTTCTAGGAGTTGCTCTGAGGTGCCGACTATTGCCAGAGGGTCGCCCGTCTCTAGGGGGTTTAACCCCCCTGCCCAGTGAGCTGCACGCTGTGTCAGGGACCATGGAGCATGTGTGTTTCCTGTTGTTAAGAAAACTCCATGTCCCCAGTAGCCACTTGCTTCTTGTTCACTTAATTTAATTTGGTCGCCCCCTGTGAGGGAAACTCTGAAAACATACTCCATCTCCGATTCACTAGGGAGGTGGGAGTATTCTTTCTTTAATTTAGCTAATTCAGTGGCTGTGTATGGTATTTCTTTGGTGGTTATGTGGGGATCATCTTCTTCATTTATATAATTATATTCTGTTTTGATGAGAGGTCTCAAGTTGGAGCAACAGTGTTCCCCACAATTTTGCATGTGTACTAATTCTTTCTGAGGGTGTATTTGTTTCATGTTGTATGTCTCCTTTCCTTCTATTTCTGTGGGTAAATCTGCAGATTTTAAATTTTTGCTTTGCTCTTCTGCAAGAGAAATCTGCAGCAAATAAATCTGATTTCTTTCCTGTTCTAATTGTTTTTGCAAAGCTTCTACCAAATTTTGTAGGGATTCTATTACTGCTTTTTCTTCACTTACCCGCTCAAAACGGGTTTCTATGGCTGCCGAAAGACAGGCCCCCAAAACTGAGCAAAGAATGGTTTTATTTCTGCCCAGTTTGTATCTAGCATCATGTTGCAAAGAATATATTCTATCTACAATGTTTTCAAAGTTAAACCAATTATTCTGTGCCCACCTTTCTCCGTCTGGAGAAGGTCTAGCACTATGTTTTGCTAGCAAAGCATAAAATGCATTCTTATCTTTTTCACTCATTTTGTGCAGGGACCAAAACCACTCTCAGGGAGGTACGCTTCAAGTAACACCAAAGGCACAGCTAAAACTGTGTTTCCCTTCGCTTCCCTGGAATGGGCGAGGAGACTAAAACTGCCTGGGAGGTTCACCTTAGTTACAAATGGTTGTCTCCTCAACTACACCAAGCAGCCCAAAACACAAAAAACAACCCAAAAAAACCAACCCAAAAAAACTAACTACAGTCCCATCTTTTGCACAATGAGACCTTTTTGTGAAATCCTGATGACAGGGAGTGCTATACACCTGGGTGTATACAGTTTGCGGGAATTTTCCCTGGCCCCCCTTGCTTTCTAACAGTGCTCACCCAAGTGGCGTGCTAGGTGCGGCTGAGATGTGGGTCCTTCCCCTGTTACAAGCTATACAAAACCCGCAACCCCTCTGTCCATCAAGATCCTGTCCGTGACGCCAATTTAATGTCACGATCCGCTCACACAAGCGGGGTTCGTGATGGTTTGTTTTAGGGATCTCAGAGCACAAAAGACACAGCGGGGGACAAACTCAGTTTACTCAATCACAAATGCACCTTTATTTAGTGCCAACAAATGCCATAGTGGGGAGAGAAATAAAAAATAGTAGGAAAGAGAGAGAAAGAGGGGAAGGGGATTATAGCTACAAATGTGGAGGGTCGAGTCTTTGACGCCTAACGATGCCTATAGACGCGATCTTCTCCAGTGGGGTGATCACAAAAGTGAGCGGGCGTCTCCGGAGGTTTTATAGGTTGGTCAAGGCGGGAAGCAAAGCAAGGGGCACAGAGCCAAAGCAGGAACCAGCTGTGTAAAGGCTGAGTGCTCAGGAACAAGCTGCAAACCGTACCTCCAGTACGGACAGACCAGTTTGGACAGGCAGCCTTGGCTCAGTCCGCTGTGACCAGTTCCATTGTTCTTGCACTCCGCTCCCATGGAGATGCATACCAGTCCTCCGAGACTTGGCAAGCGTTCCACCTCAGCCGGGCCAGGGGCTGCTTTCAGAGTTTGGGGTCTCAGTCCTCAATCATTGGAGACAGTCGTGAGGCATATCACATCCTTGGACAGACTCTGACAGCTTCCTGTCATGGGCAGAGTGGGAGCTTCAGGCAAAAGCTTCATTTCTTCACTGGAGAAACTCCTGCTGAGTCATGAGGTGGAGAAATGACACCCAGCAGACACCATGGGTCCTCAAACCCCTCCAAGATGCCTGACTTTTCAAATTCCATCTAAGAGAGGAGACTGGGAGTGGCTGGATCCAATCCTAGTCCCAGACTTTGTCAAAGGTTTACGTGTAAAAGACTGGACAGGTGGAATTGAACTGCAATGCAATTTGTCCCCCAGGATTACCGATTCAATACCAGATATATTTCTATAAATACAGCTATGATTGATTCTGATCAGGATTAGACAGAAACATTTATTTACACAACAGAGCAAATAGAAAAAAGAGAGTTATTTACTCCACAGTATAGGAGCTGTAACAATTATATAGAATATAGTGCTCTAGGAAGCAATTTTGAAGTAAACAGGGCCTTGTTGGACTTGTTTGAGCCCGTTCCAGGCAGAGCCTCCTGCTCCATGAGGAACTGCCTTTCCTGTGCCATGACCAGGGCAGGTCCCGCTGCAGGAAAAGCCCCAGGCCAAGCCAACACAACGAAGGGCTCGGGCACAAGTGCAGAGTGCCGTGCTGGGAGCTGTGCCAGGGAGAGCCTGAGGCACCAAAGGCACCTTGGCAGCAGCAGCTGCTTCCAGGCCGTGGCCAGAAGCCTCCCTTGGCAGCCCGGCCTGCTGGCCCCCACTGCACAGCTGCTGCTTCAGGGCTCATTTCTGCCCGGGCTCTGCCCCAGCCCGCAGAGTGACACCTCAGCCCTGACTCTGGCACAGCCGCTGTGCCTGAGCCCTGCAAAGCCTCAAGGTCACCTGCGCCTCCCTGGCTCTGGCAGCCCCTGGGGCAGGGGGGGAAAGGCCAGAGAAGGGGCTGGCTTTGGCTGCTGGATGTGGGCTCCAGCAGAGACAAGGAGGACTCAAGGGAGTGGATGGAGTCCAGCCAGCAGCCCCTTCTCCCCATGCAATCCTGGAATTGTTGGGATGGGAAGAGCTCTGCAGTGCTCATCTCATCCAAACGCCTGCGATGAGCATCTTTCACCAGATCAGGTTGTTCAGAGCCCTGTCCCAGCTGGACTTGAATGTTTCCAGGGAGGGGGCATTGACCAGCTCTCTGGGAAAGCCTGTCCTGGTGGATCACCAGCCTCATGCTCAAAAATTTCTTCCTTATCTCTCCGCATCTGAACCTCCCTTCCTTCAGTTTAAAACCAGCACCCTTTGTCCTATTGGGACAGGCCCTCCTAAAACCTTTGTCCACCATTGCATTCCCAATGAGCCAGGTTTCCGTGGCAGTTGCCGGGACAGGTGACCCAGGTGTGCTGTCCCAGTGAGGGCTGCCATGGAACCAGTGCCCAGCACTGCCCCTTTCTGCCTGGCTGAGCTGCCTTTGGCCCTGGCAGCGGCGTTTGCTGCTGGTTCCGCGGCGCCTGAGCAGCCGGCGCGGCACAGGGCAGGTGGCCGTGGCACAGCCCCCAGCAAGGGATCCCCTCTGGCTCTGGCCACTGACACCAGCCCTGGGCAAGGGGCCCAGGCACTGGGCTCAGGCCAGTGTCCGTGGCCACAGCCCCTTGCCATGGCCCCGGGCAGCTTGGGATGATGATCCAGCCTCCCTCCTGGCCCAGACCTGGGCTGCAGCGCCCTTCCCCACAGCCTGTGTGCACAGAAGCACTTCCAGGGCTCTCTGCATTTCCCTTGCCCTCACTCTTGCCTCACTCACACACCTCCCAACAACCCACCTGGAGCTTTGACTTGCAAGGAGTTCAAAGCTTGTCTGTCCTTGAGGAGTTGGTCTAATTCTGCCTCCAGCCAACTCTAAATTTTTGTTTATCGTACATCTTCATTGGTGTCTAAAACATTCCTTGCATGGTTCTGCCTTGGGGAAGGGGAACCTCCTTGGTGACACCTTGGGCTTGCCACAAATTGAGGAGATTGTTTGGAACTTAGGAGGTTTTGATTGCTAAGAAAGGAAGAAAACCTCTCTTTGTCTGAGTGAACCCAGTCCTCTGAGCAAAGCAGGTCCCAGGTGAGTGAGGAGAGGCAGGATGGGGTTAGGGAATGTGGAGCATGGTTGTCCAAAGTGGATCAGACCTCAAGGCACAGCTCCTCTGACCAGGCCAGACTTCCTTAGGAGAGACCCTGGATCAGTATCAGTCACTTGAATGCTGCAATGACCTCTGCTCTCAAGAGAAAAATACCCCCTTTGAAAAGAAGAGTGTTGATTCCTTCGACGCTCTTTGAAATATTTCTCCATAACTCTAGGAAAAAAGACTTCCTAAGGAACTGCACCAGGCCAGAAGGAAATCAAGGCACAGCCGTGGTTTGTCAGGACTTGCTTTCTCCTAATCAGCCCAGTGATGCATTTGGTGCTGAGCCCTGGAACCTCAGGGCCTGAGAAGAGATTGCACAAACCTTTCCAGGAGTCAAAGTCAGAGGAAAAACCCAAAGTGTCTGGAAGCATTAAAGGGTCACCCTGTGGTCCATCCCCAACACAGGTTCCTCATGGAGTCCTTGGAGGAGAGAACTGGAGGCCAGGATTGCACCAAAACCTCTCAGAGACTCAGTGTGGGAAGGAAAAACCCAAAGTACCTTAAACACCCTGAGTATCTCAAAGCATTAATGAGCCCCACTGAGTGTCAATGCACAGCTCTCAAGGGACTCCTTAAAGCAGATAATTGGGGCCATGATTGCACAAACCTCTCAGAGACTCAGTGGCAAAAAGAAGTGCTTAAATGTCCCCGATTACCTTGAAGCATGAATGAGCTCCACCGAGTGTTGTTACTGAGTAAAAATCTCAAGGGACTGATTAGAGCAAATAATTGGAGGCCACGAGTGCACAAACCTCTCAGACTCAGTGTCAAAAAAAAGTCCTTGAATAAACCTTGAGTAGCCGGAATTACTGATGAGCCCCACTGAGTGCTTTTACTGATTGAGAATCTCAAAGGACTTGTTACAGTAGATAATTTGGGCAACAATGGCACAAACCTTTCACAAAGTCAGTTTTAAAAGGGAAGCATCAAGTACCTTTAAAAACCTGAAGTGCTTTGAAGCATTAATGAGTGCACTGAGTGTCATTACTGACAAAGCCTCTCAAGGGACTAATTAAAGCAGATAACTGGAGGCCGTGATTGCACAAACCTCTCTGAGACTCCAAGGCAAAAGCAAAGCCCTAAGTCCTTTGAAAAGCCTGCAGTCCCTGGGAGCATTAAGGAGCCCCCAGGGCCATTCCTGACCAAGGCTCCCCAGGGACTCCTTCCAGCACATCCTTGAGGCCACTGGGATGGGAGGGGGATGCTGAGGGCAGGACAAGGGGCTGACAGTGCCCAGCCTTGCCGGGGCTGTGCCAGGAGGCCCCAGGGCCTCAGGACAAGGTGACTCCTCACGGCCCTTGGTGGCACAGAGGCTGCTGTGGCCCAGGGCACCAAGACTTGGCTTCTCTTTGTCCCCACGTGTCATCACTGCCTGCACTTCTCTGCTCTGGCTGGGGCCTGGGGACACTTTCTCTGTCGTGTCCCTCAGCGGGACCCAGTAAAACTTCAAGAAACTTTGGAGCTGGATTCTGACTTTGAATTCTTGAGAGGTTTCTCCAGCTCCCTCTCAGGGACTGATGTTCAGGGCCTCAGCACAAGCCTGGAGAGGGTCACTCAAGCCCTTGTGCCGTGTCTGTGCGGCTGAGCTGGGCCGGGCTCCTGGCACAGAGGCAGCTCCTGGCAAGGGCAGCGCTGCAGAGAGACAGCTCTGCCCAGGAGCAGCTCCTGTGCCCAGCCCAGCAGGGCTGGGGCACTGCCTGCAGCCACCCCGGGCACAGCACACAGGCACAGAGGGCTTCAACTCAGCCTGGGCTGGCAGCACAGAGCAGAGCTCACTGAGGGCTCACTGGGGGACAAATCCTCGCAGCGTTAGGAAGAGTCACTCCCAGGCTGGGGGAAGAGAAGCTGCAGCTCCTGCAGGGATCTCCTGAAGCTGGCACATCCCACAGCTTTAAGGCCCTTCCAGGAGGACTCTGAGCGTGGCTGCAGAGCAGGCATGTGGCCCCAGGGCAGGGCTGGGTGTCCCTGCTGCAGCACCCGAGGCACAGCACAGGGCAGCTCCCTGTTGCCGGGCTCTGCTGCAGGGCTGAGCAGCCGGGGCTGCAGCCAGGGGTGCCCAGGGCTGTCGTGCAGAGCAGGGTCCTGCAGCCCAGGGCGCTGCGCTGGGCCAGGGACTCTGCTGCCTGCCAGGGACAGCTCTCAGCTGGCCCGGGGAGCTGCTGCCAGCGCTGGGGAGAAGCTGTGGGGGGAAGGAGCCACCCTGAGCAGGGCAGGTGCTGCTGCTGAGAGGGGCTGTGTGGGGCAGGGCTGCTCCCAGCTCCAGACCAGCCTGGGCACAGCTCCGGAGGACACTTGCCAAAGGAAGCTAAGCCTGGTATTGCTGCAAAGACCAGGAGCTTTCCTGAGAGTGTTTTCAATTTCCTGCTTGGAAAGTTGGGGTGATGACAAAAACATTTTTGCTTTTGATGCATTTTTCATTTATTCGTAGCTCTGTCAACTACTATTATGTAGTTATAAAACTATTATCTTTAATCAACTCTATTCAACTACTATGACTCTATTCAACTACTTTTATATACTTGTATTACTATAATCTTTCATTAACTCTACAACATTTCCTACCCTTTATCTTAGATTTTAGAACAATAAGCTTCAAAATATATTCCTGAAATACTGCCCAGTCTTATTGTCAGGAAGTGGACCTACAAGATGAACAGTTTGTTTTTAAACCAGAGTGTGAGCAGTCAGAAAAAAAAGTGGCACAAAGAAGCCCTTGGACCTACTCCAATGGGTTGACCCAGGGGTTTGTAGCTGTGGATACTGAATTTCCTATTCGATGTTTCTGTTAAATATCCTAATTAATCAACCTCTAATCAATTGTTGAAATCAGGGGCTGGGTGTTCCTCATTCCCACTGAGACACCTGGAAGTTTCCAAGAAAGGTCTGGTTTTTACTTCACTGTTGTAACGCTGTTGCAAGGGGTTTTTTTCTCTTCTGATTATAGGCAAAAGAGGATGAGTGAAGCAGAACAGGAATTGTAATCACAGAACCACAGAACATTCTGAGTTGAAAGGGACACCTAGGATCATCAGAGTCATGTTTAATCATGTACAGAGACTCCTGATTTGTAACTTTGGGTGGTCAGTCTCTCTGCTGGGAGCCTCCTAAAGGGCCTTCAGCCACTCCTCAGCCCTCAGCAGCAGCAGCAGCATCCCCTTTGCAGGGCCCAGCAGGGCTCTCCTGAGCTGCCCTTGCCCAGCTGCAGACAGACCCTGCCCCAGGCCGGGCCCTGCAGACAGGCAGGTTTCTGTAGGGCTGGGCCCAGGGCGCAGAGGGTGGCATGGGCTCTGTGAGCACTGGCAGGGACAAGGCTCCTCTCAGGAGGGAAATGTCCAGGCCCAGGGAGAGGCTCAGGGAAGGAGAGGGGGCTGAACAGAGCAGTGCTGGGGGCAGGAGGGCACTGTGGGTGTGTGGGAGGTGCTGTGCACAGCTGGGCACGGGAACACTGTCCTGAGTGCCTGGCTGTGTCTGCCCTGCCCTCCCAGGCACAGCCCCACAACATCTTCTCTTGGTTCTGCCCTCCCCTGATACTGTCACTGTCATCTGGTGCTCTCAGGGAGGCTCTGGCATTTGCAGCAGCTGAGCCAGGCACTGCCCTTGGGATTCTTGCCAGGCAGCTGTGTCCATGGGAATGGGGTGTCCGAGCTTCCCTGTGACCTGTGTGGCTGTGGGCAAAGCAGTCCATGGGAAAGGGGAATGAGCTGAGCCCCCTCCCTGAGATCCCATCGTGGGCACACCCGGGGATCTCCTTGCTGCGTCCTTCCAAGCTCTGAGCTGCCCTCCTGCCTGCAGATCTGTGCCAGAGCCTCTGGCAGTTCCCTGAATGTGCCACGGGGAAGTGCAGAGATGCCACAGCTGAGGAAATGCTGTTGGGTTTGCCAAGGGAGCTGTGAGTGTCCTTGGCAGAAGGGGGTGCTGAGGACCTTGCCCAGAGACCTTTGGAGAGGGTGAGACATTCAGGGATCCCTCTGCTCTGGGCAAGGTCTGGTGCAGCAGAAATGCTGGGGATTTCTGACCTCAGAGAACCAGGAATGATGTGTGGGCAGGAAAATAATGCCTATAATTCCTTCCTGTTCTCCATGCCATTTAGAAGTGGGAGTGAAGATGGCAACAAGCCTTTCTGCATTAGGAGTGATTCCACTGACAAATCCTGAATATCCAGGCTTGTCCCTCTGCCACATGGCCAAAAACCCAGGGCAGCGGGGCAGGGACGGCTCCTGGAGAGCCCCCATGCACAGGCCTGGCTGCTCCTGGCACACTCAGACAGCACAACTGGAGCTCAGGCAGGGACCTGGGTGAAGGTTTTCCCAGAGCAGGAACAAGGGTGGGTGAATCACAGTGGGACAGTCCACAGGGAATGACCCATGTTTGGCTCAAAGCAGCCAGCCCTGACTTGTCACTGTCCTTTATCCATGAACATGTCCCCATGTAAAGCCACAGCAAATGTCCAACAGCAGCTCCATCAGCTGCTTCCCTCCTGCTGGCATTGGCAGACACGCGGCAGCTGCAGCTCCTGCACTTCTGCCTCTTCCTGGGCATCTCCCTGGCTGCCCTCCTGGGCAATGGCCTCATCATCAGTGCCATAGCTTGCGGCCACCACCTGCACAGCCCCATGTTCTTCTTCCTGCTCAACCTGGCCCTCAGCGGCCTGCACCACTGTCCCCAAAGCCATGCACAATTCCCTCTGGGACACCAGGACCATCTCCTACACGGGAGGTGCTGCACAGCTCTTTTTCTTTCTGTTCTTCATGTCAGCAGAGTATTTGCTCCTGACCATCATGTGCTATGACCACTCTGTGTCCATCTGCACACCCCTGCACTACGGGACCCTCCTGGGCAGCAGAGCTTGTGCCCACATGGCAGCAGCTGCCGGGGCCAGTGCCTTTCTCAATGCTCTCATGCACACGGCCAATACATTTTCCCTGCCCCTGTGCCATGGCAATGCGCTGGGCCAGTTCTTCCACGAGGTTCACCAGATCCTCAAGCTCTCCTAGTCCAACTACTGCTTCAGGGAGTTTGGGTTCATTGGTTTTCCCATCTCTTTAGGATTACGTTGTTTTGTGTTCATTGTTTTCTCCTATGTGCAGATCATCAGGGCTGTGCTGAGGATCCCCTCTGAGCAGGGACGGCACAAAGCCTTCTCCACCTGCCTCCCTCACCTAGCCGTGCTCTCCCTATTCCTCAGCACTGCCATGTTTGCCTATCTGAAGCCCCCCCAATCTCCTCCCCATCCCCGGATCTGGCCCTGTCAGTTCTGTTCTCGCTGGTGCCTCCAGCCGTGAACCCCCTCATCTGCAGCCTGAGGAAGCAGGAGCTCGAGGCTGCAGTGTGGAAGACTGATGGCTGGATGGTTTCACAAACATTAAACTGCTGGCCAGTGTCTCAAAATCACTTGTCATAAAAGTCAGTTTTGATACCTCTTGTTGCTTTACTTTGGAGGTTCTTTTCCTTTGTTTTACTTTTGTAATATTGTCCACAAAGCAGTGTCACTGTTTGTGCCATTTCTCATTTTGTTTGTCTCCACCTTCCCTGTGGCCACAGACTGTGTCAATGAGGGGCTGCACTCCTGGTGGCTTTAAAGGAACCCAAGGATCTGGCAGGCAAGTTTTCTGCAGAGATCCCCCTTTGGTTCTCTTCTCTGGATGAGAGCTGGGGGCAGATCAGTGCTGGCACAGCAGCTGTGCCCAGGAGCAGCAGCCCTTGGTGTTGGCAGCGCTGCTCCCGTGGCCCTGCCCCGCTGCCCTCCTGGCCCTGGTGTTGCTGTAGGGCCGGAGTGCTCTCGGCGCCGGGCACAGGGCTGGGGCTGGCAGTGCCGGGGCTGCAGCAGGGACAGGCCATGGGCTCCGCTGGGGCAGCGCTGACGCCTCAGGGCAGGGCCTCGCTGCTCCAGGCTCCTTGCCCAGGCTCTCTCCAGAACACGCCCAGGCCCAATGCTGTGCACGGAAAAGCCCCGTGAGCAGCCCCAGGGTGGCCGTGGGCAGGCTGGGGGCAAACAGCACGGCTGGGGCTCTGCAGGGTCCCTGGGGGAGACGGGAAGGAGCAGCAGAGCAGGGGCTGATCCATCCCCACTGTGCTGGACACCCCCGGGCAGCGTCCCAGAGCGTCCTCATGCACCTGCCAACAACATCCCCCCTCTGCAGCCCTGGCCTCTCTCCCAGGTCACACGGGGGCCGCATCCTTGCAGACACAGACACGGCAGCTCTGGCTCAGGAGCCCCTGTTTGCAGTGCCCAGAGCAGGCCTGAGCACCCCCATGGTGTTGGTGTGGGGAGATGAACCTGAGGGAGCACAAATGCCATCAGCCCCTGGGGCCAGGAAGGGCTGGGGGACAGGAGAGAAAACCACTCAACTTTGTTGAGGCCTCTGAAGTCAGCCAGAAAGTTTGTTCCCATCAGCTGGGAGTTTCCTGTGCCACTGCTGACTTATTAAAATATGGATATTGATCTACTATCGATACCCAACTGTGACAGACAGAAGACTCTCTAACAGTTTAGAGTTAGAAAGTATATGTTTAATGCAACGCCAGGCAGTTGTGTGCGATCACTCCCTAAAATGCACTGCCAAGTTACAAAATCTCTTTCTTTTCAAAAGTGTTGAATATCCAAAATACTAATACATATTTATAGCACTAAAACCTCCCATTCTCTGCTTCATATTATAATTAGCTAAAAAGCTATTAAGCGTGTGTAGTTTGTTCTTTGAATTGGGTCAGTGGTCCTTTATATGGGGAGGGGGCGTAAAAAAGGAAGTAAGTGGAGTCTCCCTCATTGTAAACTTTCAACCTTTACAATGGATATCAAGATAAATGATAACTGGTCACACTCCTGTTTCCTTTCTCAGTGACTGTTGAATGGGTTTTAGGATGCTCGAGGATTTACAATTGTCTGTGTTCCTAAATCTATTTATCAGTTTCTTCTGTTTCTCATTATAAACACAGCTAAACAAACACAAAAATGACAAGCAATTAGTTATTTAGATCCAGGATCGTTATCCTTGATCGCAATCCTTTCATCTAACCATTAACTTCTAATTCTTTCCAGCACAGCTTATCTATCTACCTACTTTAACTAATTCTGGCAAAGCTTATCTTTAGCTAAAACATTAACTTTTCTCAAATCCTTACCTCCTTTGAAATTCATCTCTCAGCTCTCCCTTGATTTCCCCGTGGTCTGTTGCAATTCATTGGGAGATCTTTTTTCCTAGAATTACGGAGAAATATTTCAAAGGGCTTCTAATAAACGCACATTCCTGTTTTCAAGGGTGTATTTTTCTCTTGAGAGCAGAGGTGATTGCAGCATTCAGTGACTCATATTGACCCAGGGACTCTCCTAAGCAGGCAGGTCTGGCCTGCTCAGAGAAGCTGTGCCTTGAGCTCTGACCCAGTGGACAACCTTGCTCCACATTCCCCAACTCCATCCTGCCTCTCCTCGCTCACGTGGGACCTGCTTTGCTCGGAGAACTGGGTGCACTCAGGCAACGAGGGGTTTCCTTTCTTTTATTTTTGCAATCTAAAACCCCTGAGCTTCCCCATGGAAAACAGACAGTCTCCTTGTAATAGATACATAGTATTAAATTCGTGGATTAAAATTGTGTGTATTAAAACTTTGCAGTGGAATGTAAAAAACCCCTGAATTCCTGGAAAGAGTTCCAGGGCATCTCTTCGCATACCACAGTCTTTTCCCAGTCCAAACGTGTTACCTCGACATCTGCCAGAGAGGTAACCGGGAAACGGCCCATTAAGCATGGGCTGGCCACATCTTCAGAGCTCATCAGGAGATCCGATACCAATCTGGGCAGAAACCTTCTGACAGAAGATTCGGAGACTTTTCATTCAGACGTCTTCTCAATTTCTCAGGAAACTCTTTCAGATATCCCTTGCGGACACCAGACATTTCAATGATTATGTTATGTACATGATGTCATGTTCTTCGGGTTCTTTGTTACCGTCTTGTTTTCGCCTCAGGGTAGAAAAATGGTATAAAACACCTCCCCTGAGACCCCGAATTTGTGGGCAGTACTCCGGAGAAGCACCCTTTGCTGCTCCCGGGTTGTCCACCCAACATTCGATCGATGTTGTCCTGATTTATCGTGGCGTTTCCCGAAATCGCTTTTCAAATTTGTTAAATAAATCTTTGATTTTGGAAATTGGCTCTGATCATTTATAACATCCTCAGGTGTGTGCCAAGCCCAGGGTGCCACCAAGGAAGTTCCCCTTTCCCAAGGCAGAACCACGCAAGGAATGTTTTAGACGCACAGGAAGTTCTAAAATAAACACAAATCCAGAGCCTGGGCTCTCTCACTGTTCCCGGCTCCTGCACAGTCCCTCTCTCAGCCCCTTGGCCCCCCGGAATCCCCTCTGGGGCTCAGAGAACAGCCGGCAATGGAAGCTTGCCCTGAAAAGGCACCATTGTGGTGCTCCCCAGCCAGGCCAGAAATGGAATTTTGTTCCTTTAGCCTGGGTGCAGAGACCCCCTGGGGCCTTTTCTGCACAGAGTTCCAGCCCCCAGCGTTTGCCGAAGGCGCTCTCTGCACATGTCACACTGCCAGGGCCCTGTCCTTGCTGTCACCTGCTGTGGCTGGGCCCAAAGAGAGCTCCTGCGCTTGCATTTCCAGCTGCCGTGCAACCAAAGCTGAGGGATCTGGAGCTGCCTGAATGCAAAAACTGAAATACGAGCTTCTCTCGAAGGGGAAATCTCCCCCTCCTGTGCTAACCCATGGCAATGCTGGCAAATGCACCAGCCACGGCCAGAATTCAGATTTCACTGCTAAACTTCCTTATATCCAGGGATAGTTCCCATGGGAATATTGTCAGGACAAGTCTGGCTGGCAGTGGTTTCACAAGGGTCACTTCCCATCTGTCCCCAAAACTCTAGGGAAGGCTTTGTGCTTTCCTTCCAATGGGAAAAAACCCCTGTCCTGCTTCTCCAGGTGCCCATGGCTGAGATTGGGATTCCACCTCCAAAAATTCCCTCTATCCAAAGCCTGCTCCCAGACAAAATCTGCCATTAATGACAAGTCTGGGTGACCTTGGCCTAGTGAGTCTCTCACCTGCCTTCCAAACCCTGGGGCTCTGTATTTTCCTTCCTACGGAAAAGAACTGTCCTTCTTGTCCAGGTGCCCATGGCCAGAATTGGGATTCCACCTCCAACATTGCCTCTTGTGAGAGACTGGAGGAGATTGTTGGCTGGAAACATTTCGTGCGAGGGGGAGGAAGGGGCAGAGGCAGCCTTACCCTGCCCTGAACCCCAGCACTTCTCAAAGCATTGACTTGACCCTGTAACCCAAATCCCCCAGAGCCTCTATCCCAGCCCAGCAGTGTCTGCCAGTCCCTGGCACACCAAAGGCAATGCTCCACACCCACCTCTGCAGCCCCCAGCCCAGCTCCTGAGTGACCAGATGACCCAAAGTCCCATCTGGGGGAGGGGCCCAGGAAGACCAAGGGGTATTTTAGGCTGACCACAAGGCAAGCACACACGTTGACCCTAGCTCCTCTTGGAATTTCTGTCTGAACACTGCTGGAATCCAGGAGCTGGTAGCAGTGTGTGTTCTTCTCTCTCTCTCTCTATATTTTATTTGTCTTTCTCTCTTTCTGTGTCTTCCTCTTCTAATTCCCTCTTCTTGCAAATTTTGCTTAACTTAAAATTGAGCAGGCTTCCAGTTTGTGAAGTTGAATGGGCCAAGTTAACGCTTTGAGCAGTGTTTTTTTGTTGACTGAATGTCATAGTAAAGCTTTTGCTCAAGTTTCTCTGATTTTCTAAAGTTGCCAGTAAAGGCTGTTTTGTTGTTTTAAGCTTCTGAGAATCTCTTGTCGGTACTTCTCCATTGTTTCCAACTCAGAGTACACAAACAATTGTAATTCCTTTGCAATGTCTCACGGAGAGAGTTGTTTGGGGGTTGGGGCTCAGGGCTTCTCTGTCCTGCTTGGCACAGCCCAGGCAGGGCTTTCACAGCCACATCCCACACTCCGTTTCCCACCTGGACCCGCTGGTGCCTCTGAGTTCTGCCTGCCCAGCCCCAGGGACGCTCTCCTTGTCTGCCCATTCCCCCACGGTCTCTGGGCAGGGGTGGCCTCAGTGGGAGCTGTGACACCCTCCCTCAGACACTTGGAGGCTGCTGCTGGGTTGGACTTCTCCAGAGGCTTGTTCAGCCTTCAGCTCTTCAGTTCAGGAATTCAGTGGCCCAGGGCTCCATCAACATTCAGAACACGTTAACAGGCCAAGCCTCTGGGAATAATTTGATTTAAGTTTTCAAATTTTTCTGGTTAATTGGACAGATTTTAGAACTGTCCTCCAAGTGAATGTATAATATTTTAAAGGACACTGAGAAAAGATTTTTATGGTCCTGTTTAGAGGTTTTATTCCCTATTAATACACTGATATGTGCAATCTCCAATTGGCATTGAATCCAAGTGAGACATAGACTTTAAAGAATTAAGGATTTTAGAGAGGTTAAGATTTTAGTTAGAGATAAGCTTTGTAGGAATTAATTAAAGTTTGCTAAAAATTAAAAGTTTGTGGTTAGTTAAGGGAAACCAGATTTGAATTAACTTTCCCAGGCCTCAATAACTGATTGCTTGTCAACTTTATGTTTTGCTTAGCTGGGTTTGTAATGAAGAACAGAGAACCTGATAAATAGATTTAGGAGCACAAGACGATTACAGAAACTCCCTATTCAGAAACCCATTGAAAGTCATGCACCTGGAGAAATGGGAGTCCTACCAGAGCTCATTTGTCACATTTGCATTGAAAAGGTAGAAAGTTCAGAGCAAGGACGACTCATCTTACTTTCTTATTTTAAGCCCCCCTCCCCTTGAAAAGGAGCACCGACCCATTTCCAAGGCCAAACTAGCATGCTTAATTGTTTTTTTGCTAGTTACCATACTAAGCGGAGAATGGGATGGGGGGTGGGGGGGGGGCTCTGAATACGCATTTGTGTTTTGGGTATTCAACATCTTTGTAAATAAAAGGACTCTGTGATTGTCTGTAAATTGCGGTGTGTATTTGGGAGGCACCCCGCATGCCGCCCGGTGCTGCAACAGACATACACTTTCTAACTTTAAACTGTTAGAAAGTTTTTGTCCCCCTCACTTGGATATCAGTATTAGCTCGATATTCATATTTTTTTAATAAATCACAAGTACCTTCTAATTCACTTTGAATAGCTATGAAAATCAAGGCCCTTCCTGACTGACAATCAATCAGACTCTGTCCCTACCCCCACCCCACCATTTCCCCCATCCAAGCCCTGGGACTCAGAGCAGCCTTGTGCAAATCTGAGCTCCTTCCACCCCAGGCTGCACCTGCAGCTTTCAGCTCCTTGGCTCCAATTCCCACCTGCTTTCCTTGGAGGAGCTGCCTGAGACACAGAGGGATGTTCATTTCTTGTCAGCACACAAACCCAGGGGAAGGCACAGCTGCGTAAAATGCAAAAGTCATTTCTCTGCTGGGTATTAACATCCACTTTCCACAGCAGACACTCTCAGACCAATGGAAAAGACCTCCTGTGCCCAGCACAGATCCCAAGGTCTCCCCAAAACCTCCCTGCCCCGATTCTGGCCAGATTTGTTTTTTGCACACGCTGAAGACAGGAGCTCCCTCCATGCCTAGAGGAAGGAAAAGAGAACAAGTGGATGAAGAGCTCTCCTGTGCAGAGCCAAGGTGCAAGTGCCACCGGAGTGGGAACCACAACTCACCAGGTTTGTGTCCTTTCTCCTATGTGCAGATCATCAGGGCTGTGCTGAGGATCCCCTCTGAGCAGGGACGGCACAAAGCCTTCTCCACCTGCCGCCATCACCTGGCCGTGGTCTCCCTGTTCCTCAGCACTGTCATGTTTGCTCACCTGAAGCCCCCCTCCATCTCCTCCCCATCCCCGGATCTGGCCCTGTCAGTTCTGTTCTCGCTGGTGCCTCCAGCCATGAACCCCCTCATCCGCAGCCTGAGGAAGCAGGAGCTCGAGGCTGCAGTGTGGAAGACTGATGGCTGGATGGTTTCACAAACATTAAACTGCTGGCCAGTTTCTCAAAATCACTTGTCATAAAAGTCATTTTTGATACCTCTTGTTGCTTTACTTTGGAGGTTCTTTTCCTTTGTTTTACTTTTGTAATATTGTCCACAAAGCCGTGTCACTGTTTGTGCCATTTCTCATTTTGTTTCTCTCCACCTTCCCTGTGGCCACAGACTGTGTCAATGAGGGGCTGCACTCCTGGTGGCTTTAAAGGAACCCAAGGATCTGGCAGGCAAGTTTTCTGCAGAGATCCCCCTTTGGTTCTCTTCTCTGGATGAGAGCTGGGGGCAGATCAGTGCTGGCACAGCAGCTGTGCCCAGGAGCAGCAGCCCTTGGTGTTGGCAGCGCTGCTCCCGTGGCCCTGCCCCGCTGCCCTCCTGGCCCTGGTGTTGCTGTAGGGCCGGAGTGCTCTCGGCGCCGGGCACAGGGCTGGGGCTGGCAGTGCCGGGGCTGCAGCAGGGACAGGCCATGGGCTCCGCTGGGGCAGCGCTGACGCCTCAGGGCAGGGCCTCGCTGCTCCAGGCTCCTTGCCCAGGCTCTCTCCAGAACACGCCCAGGCCCAATGCTGTGCACGGAAAAGCCCCGTGAGCAGCCCCAGGGTGGCCGTGGGCAGGCTGGGGGCAAACAGCACGGCTGGGGCTCTGCAGGGTCCCTGGGGGAGACGGGAAGGAGCAGCAGAGCAGGGGCTGATCCATCCCCACTGTGCTGGACACCCCCGGGCAGCGTCCCAGAGCGTCCTCATGCACCTGCCAACAGCATCCCCCCTCTGCAGCCCTGGCCTCTCTCCCAGCTCACACGGGGGCCGCATCCTTGCAAGCACAGACACGGCAGCTCTGGCTCAGGAGCCCCTGTTTGCAGTGCCCAGAGCAGGCCTGAGCACCCCCATGGTGTTGGTGTGGGGAGATGAACCTGAGGGAGCACAAATGCCATCAGCCCCTGGGGCCAGGAAGGGCTGGGGGACAGGAGGGAAACCACTCCGTTCTGTCCTGGCCTCTGAAGTCAGCCAGAAAGTTTGTTCCCATCAGCTGGGAGTTTCCTGTGCCACTGCAGATGTTGTTGCTCAGAGCCAAGCGCTGCCTGGCAGCCATCCCCAAATTGCCCTGAGCATTTCCTTTGCTTCACCCTGGCTTTCTTTTGCTGGTACAAATTTTTCCCTATTGCCCATCCCTGCTCTCTCCCCAGCAAACAGCCCATCCCTGGTTGCCCTTTCCTCTCTGGGCCCACTCCCCATTTCACTTCCTGAGTTGGCATCATGGGAACATCCCTTGGGGTGCAGGATCATCCTCCAAGTGCTTCAGGAATTGTCTGCAGGCTCCTGCAGTGCCTTGTGCTGCTCCCTTGCCAGAGGCACCACAGGCCGGGGGGGCACGTGTGGGCTGGTGTGTCTGGCTGTGGGGCTCCCTGTTCTGGGCCATGAGGAGGAGCTGCAGAGGCTCTGCAGGACTGACAGGATGGGCTCTGGGGCTGTGAGGAGAAGCTGAGGGACCTGGGCTGCTGCACCTTCTGGAGAGGAGGCCCAGGCCTCATCCTGCAACTGCTGTAAGGCTGGTTTCAGAGAATCACGGAATCAGCAAGGTTGGAAAAGACCTTGGACATCATCAAGTCCAACCTGTGCCCTGACACCACCTTGTCTCCCCTGAGCCTCGTCTTCTCCAGGATGAACAGCCCCAGACCCCTCAGCTGCTCCTCACAGGACTTGTGCTCCAGACCCCTCAGCACCCTTGTTGCCCTTCTCTGGACACGCTCCAGCCCCTCCATGCCCTTCCTAAATTGGGGGGCCCAGAACTGGGCGCAGCACTCGAGGTGCTGCCCAACCAGTGCCGAGCACAGGGGAAGAATCACTGCCCTGCTCCTGCTGGCCACACCATTCCTGATCCGTAGGAGTGCCAGGGGCTGGGTGAGGGAAATGGTGGGGAGGGGGTGGGACAAAGTCGGATTGATTGTGAGCCATGAAGGGTCTTGATTTTTCATATCTATTCAGACTGCATTAGAATGTGTTGGGGGTCAATATCATTTGGCCATTGCTGATATCAGTCTACAAACAGGATCATGAAACAGGTCAAAACAGTTCTCTCTGCCTTGTTTTCTATACATTATATTCACTTTGAATACACTTCTGAAATCTCTATAATTGACCACAGAAGAATTGAAAGCTTAAAATATTTCCAGGGGCTTTTCTTGTTTGAGCGTTTTGAACAAATATTGATGAGCCTTTCTCACTGAATTCCTGAACTGAAGAGCTCAAGAAAGAAGAGGCCCCTGCAGTAGTAAAATTCATCATCAGCCTGCAAGGGGCTGAAGATCCATCCTCATCAGAGCAGGAATGAACAGAAATGGGCACAGCTTTCTGGCTGCCCCAGCTTGGGGATGGGCCCTGGGCCTGGAGCAGGAGCAGCTCTGCAGGGCCCCAAGGCTGGCGCTGTTGTGCTGGCCTGGGCAGATGGGATGGCAGCAGGGGCTGCAGAGCTCTCAGGACCTCAGGGACAGGGGAGCAGGGCACACAGGAAGCCTCTTCTGCCTTGGCCCAGCACCTTCCCCATGGCTGGGGCTGAGTCCTCTCTGAGCTGCAGCTGCTGCTGTGCCCTTGCGAGGGGCTGAGGCCGTGGGGCCCCTGCCCAGAGCCGCCTGCCCTGAGCAGAGCTGTGGGGCCAGAGGTGGCTGGGCTGTGCTGGGGAGAGACCCCTGGTGCTGCAGAGAGCTCAGGGCAGCTGGCAGAGCTTGCAGGGAGCTGGGCTGGGCTGGGAGAGCCTGACCCAGAAACCATCAGTGTCCATCTCAGCCTGTGTGAGCGTGCAGGGGCAGGACTCAGGCCAGCCCTTGTGGGGCAGGGCCAGCGCCTGTGGAAGGCATTGAAAACAGGCAAGTGCCCCACAGAGGAGGCTGCTCTGTGCCCTTGGTGGCATGGACAGAGCAGGGAGGGGCCAGGACATTTGTCACCCATGCCAGCCTCTGTCCCCAGGCATTGCCAGCCCCGGCTGCTCAGCCCAGGTTTGCGGGGCAGTTTGGCTCTGGCCCAGCTCCATCCTCCCGTGGGGCTCAGGGCCTGTTCCTGGCCATGGCCAGCCCTGCCCGGCCTCTCTGCTGGCCCAGAGCCCGGCAGAGCCTGGGGCAGGGCTGTCTGTGCGGGCCCACAGGGGCCACGGGCTGTGCAGGAGCTGGCAGAGGCTGCCCAGCAGGGAGGCCATGGGGCACAGAGCCCCAAGGCTGCTGTGGGCACCACGGCACAGGGGCCGTTCCCCCCCGCAGTGCTCCTGTCCCGCGCGGGGGCTGTGGCACCGTGGCTGGCCCAGGGCGGCACAAAGGGGCCACGCGGCCGCTGCCGGGGCTGACAGCAAGGCCAGGCACACGCGAGGAATTGCTGGGCATCGCCTGCGCTGGGCAGGGCTGACTGTGCCAAAGGCACAGCTCAGTTGCCCTTGGTGGCTGCAGGAAAAGTCCAGAGCCCAAAGAGCCTCCATGGCTGTGCTGGAGACCAGGGCTTGGGGAGGGAAAGGCAGGGCTGCTGCGGGATGGGCAGGGGATTGAATTCCAGCACTCATCCTGTTCTCTGATGATCCTGGCACCATGCTGGTCCCTGTTTCAGCCTGGAGCAGAGCAGATGTTTATGGGACAGGAGCCCTCTGGGGCTCTCCGGGACATGCACCTTGCAAGGTGCGCTGCTCCTCCTACAGCTGTTCTCTGAGAGATGCCAATCCCAGCTCGGCACCTCGGGGCACAAGTGGCACCGCCTGTTCATGCACACACAGCTGATGTCTGCCTGGAAAGGGGCACAGGTTTTCGTACTTGTGCATTTCATAATATACAAGCATATTTTTATTATCTGGGTCGTTTGAGTAGTTGAGGAAATGGCAAAGTTTTCCCACCAGAAATTTCCTGGATCTACTATATTCTTCTACTGATGGCATAACAAGAAATACTGCTCTTCTCTAGTTGTGTCAAAAAGATTCCGTTTATTATTTTCTTCACCTATTCCTTCTGGTGTTTCTAGCTCTCCTGTTTCAATTGCCATGACTATGGACATTTCTTTACTAGACCAGCTGGATCTATGTCCTTCCCGAGTCTCCCTGATTTCCTCCTCCAGACACTCTCTGGTCATTCAAGTGCCTCTCAACTGACTGGTTTCATGCTTTGATCTTCAGGCAGTTGCCCAATCTCTCTGAAGTTCACAGAAGTATCGTATCAGTCAACATCTTAAGTGTGTTTGTATCTATCACAGAATTTCCTTTTCGTATGTCTTTGTCGAAAACTCTTCCTGCATGGAAAGCCCTTGGGGATGGTGGACATGTCAGATGCTGCTGGGACATCACAGAGAGCTGAGGGAAGAGCTGGGATGCTTATTAAACTGTATGGTGTTCAACTTCTGTTTGTTGGCAAGAAACCTTTCTGTGCCTCTGAGTCTCACCAGGCCCGGAGCCCCAAAGGACACAAACCTGGTGAGTTGTGGTTCCCACTCCGGTGGCACTTGCACCTTGGCTCTGCACAGGAGAGCTCTTCATCCACTTGTTCTCTTTTCCTTCCTCTAGGCATGGAGGGAGCTCCTGTCTTCAGCGTGTGCAAAAAACAAATCTGGCCAGAATCGGGGCAGGGAGGCTTTGGGGAGACCTTGGGATCTGTGCTGGGCACAGGAGGTCTTTTCCATTGGTCTGAGAGTGTCTGCTGTGGAAAGTGGATGTTAATACCCAGCAGAGAAATGACTTTTGCATTTTACGCAGCTGTGCCTTCCCCTGGGTTTGTGTGCTGACAAGAAATGAACATCCCTCTGTGTCTCAGGCAGCTCCTCCAAGGAAAGCAGGTGGGAATTGGAGCCAAGGAGCTGAAAGCTGCAGGTGCAGCCTGGGGTGGAAGGAGCTCAGATTTGCACAAGGCTGCTCTGAGTCCCAGGGCTTGGATGGGGGAAATGGTGGGGTGGGGGTAGGGACAGAGTCTGATTGATTGTCAGTCAGGAAGGGCCTTGATTTTCATAGCTATTCAAAGTGAATTAGAAGGTACTTGTGATTTATTAAAAAAATATGAATATCGAGCTAATACTGATATCCAACTGAGGGGGACAAAAACTTTCTAACAGTTTAAAGTTAGAAAGTGTATGTCTGTTGCAGCACCGGGCGGCATGCGGGGTGGCTCCCAAATACACACCGCAATTTACAGACAATCACAGAGTCCTTTTATTTACAAAGATGTTGAATACCCAAAACACAAATGCGTACTCAGAGCCCCCTCCCCCCCATCCCATTCTCCGCTTAGTATGGTAACTAGCAAAAAAACAATTAAGCATGCTAGTTTGGCCTTGGAAATGGGTCGGTGCTCCTTTTCAAGGGGAGGGGGGCTTAAAATAAGAAAGTAAGATGAGTCGTCCTTGCTCTGAACTTTCTACCTTTTCAATGCAAATGTGACAAATGAGCTCTGGTAGGACTCCCATTTCTCCAGGTGCATGACTTTCAATGGGTTTCTGAATAGGGAGTTTCTGTAATCGTCTTGTGCTCCTAAATCTATTTATCAGGTTCTCTGTTCTTCATTACAAACCCAGCTAAGCAAAACATAAAGTTGACAAGCAATCAGTTATTGAGGCCTGGGAAAGTTAATTCAAATCTGGTTTCCCTTAACTAACCACAAACTTTTAATTTTTAGCAAACTTTAATTAATTCCTACAAAGCTTATCTCTAACTAAAATCTTAACCTCTCTAAAATCCTTAATTCTTTAAAGTCTATGTCTCACTTGGATTCAATGCCAATTGGAGATTGCACATATCAGTGTATTAATAGGGAATAAAACCTCTAAACAGGACCATAAAAATCTTTTCTCAGTGTCCTTTAAAATATTATACATTCACTTGGAGGACAGTTCTAAAATCTGTCCAATTAACCAGAAAAATTTGAAAACTTAAATCAAATTATTCCCCGAGGCTTGGCCTGTTAACATGTTCTGAATGTTGATGGAGCCCTGGGCCACTGAATTCCTGAACTGAAGAGCTGAAGGCTGAACAAGCCTCTGGAGAAGTCCAACCCAGCAGCAGCCTCCAAGTGTCTGAGGGAGGGTGTCACAGCTCCCACTGAGGCCACCCCTGCCCAGAGACCGTGGGGGAATGGGCAGACAAGGAGAGCGTCCCTGGGGCTGGGCAAGCAGAACTCAGAGGCACCAGCGGGTCCAGGTGGGAAACGGAGTGTGGGATGTGGCTGTGAAAGCCCTGCCTGGGCTGTGCCAAGCAGGACAGAGAAGCCCTGAGCCCCAACCCCCAAACAACTCTCTCCGTGAGACATTGCAAAGGAATTACAATTGTTTGTGTACTCTGAGTTGGAAACAATGGAGAAGTACCGACAAGAGATTCTCAGAAGCTTAAAACAACAAAACAGCCTTTACTGGCAACTTTAGAAAATCAGAGAAACTTGAGCAAAAGCTTTACTATGACATTCAGTCAACAAAAAAACACTGCTCAAAGCGTTAACTTGGCCCATTCAACTTCACAAACTGGAAGCCTGCTCAATTTTAAGTTAAGCAAAATTTGCAAGAAGAGGGAATTAGAAGAGGAAGACACAGAAAGAGAGAAAGACAAAATATAGAGAGATAGAGAGAGAGATAGAGAGAAGAACACACACTGCTACCAGCTCCTGGATTCCAGCAGTGTTCAGACAGAAATTCCAAGAGGAGCTAGGGTCAACGTGTGTGCTTGCCTTGTGGTCAGCCTAAAATACCCCTTGGTCTTCCTGGGCCCCTCCCCCAGATGGGACTTTGGGTCATCTGGTCACTCAGGAGCTGGGCTGGGGGCTGCAGAGGTGGGTGTGGAGCATTGCCTTTGGTGTGCCAGGGATTGGCAGACACTGCTGGGCTGGGATAGAGGCTCTGGGGGATTTGGGTTACAGGGTCAAGTCAATGCTTTGAGAAGTGCTGGGGTTCAGGGCAGGGTAAGGCTGCCTCTGCCCCTTCCTCCCCCTCACACGAAATGTTTCCAGCCAACAATCTCCTCCAGTCTCTCACAAGAGGCAATGTTGGAGGTGGAATCCCAATTCTGGCCATGGGCACCTGGACAAGAAGGACAGTTCTTTTCCGTAGGAAGGAAAGTACAGAGCCCCAGGGTTTGGAAGGCAGGTGAGAGACTCACTAGGCCAAGGTCACCCAGACTTGTCATTAATGGCAGATTTTGTCTGGGAGCAGGCTTTGGATCGAGGGAATTTTTGGAGGTGGAATCCCAATCTCAGCCATGGGCACCTGGAGAAGCAGGACAGGGTTTTTTTCCCATTGGAAGGAAAGCACAAAGCCTTCCCTAGAGTTTTGGGGACAGATGGGAAGTGACCCTTGTGAAACCACTGCCAGCCAGACTTGTCCTGACAATATTCCCATGGGAACTATCCCTGGATATAAGGAAGTTTAGCAGTGAAATCTGAATTCTGGCCGTGGCTGGTGCATTTGCCAGCATTGCCATGGGTTAGCACAGGAGGGGGAGATTTCCCCCTCGAGAGAAGCTCGTATTTCAGTTTTTGCATTCAGGCAGCTCCAGATCCCTCAGCTTTGGTTGCACAGCAGCTGGAAATGCAAGCGCAGGAGCTCTCTTTGGGCCCAGCCACAGCAGGTGACAGCAAGGACAGGGCCCTGGCAGTGTGACATGTGCAGAGAGCGCCTTCAGCAAACGCTGGGGGCTGGAACTCTGTGCAGAAAAGGCCCCGGGGGCTCTCTGCACCCAGGCTAAAGGAACAAAGTTCCATTTCTGGCCTGGCTGGGGAGCACCACAATGGTGCCTTTTCAGGGCAAGGTTCCATTGCCGGCTGTTCTCTGAGCCCCAGAGGGGATTCCGGGGGGCCAAGGGACTGAGAGAGGGACTGTGCAGGAGCCGGGAACAGTGAGAGAGTCCAGGCTCTGGATTTGTGTTTATTTTAGAACTTCCTGTGCGTCTAAAACATTCCTTGCATGGTTCTGCCTTGGGAAAGGGGAACTTCCTTGGTGGCACCTTGGGCTTGGCACACACCTGAGGATGTTATAAATGATCAGAGCCAATTTCCAAAATCAAAGATTTATTTAACAAATTTGAAAAGCAATTTCGGGAAACGCCACGATAAATCAGGACAACATCGATCGAATGTTGGGTGGACAACCCGGGAGCAGCAAAGGGTGCTTCTCCGGAGTACTGCCCACAAATTCGGGGTCTCAGGGGAGGTGTTTTAGACCATTTTTCTACCCTGAGGCGAAAACAAGACGGTAACAAAGAACCCGAAGAACATGACATCATGTACATAACATAATCATTGAAATGTCTGGTGTCCGCAAGGGATATCTGAAAGAGTTTCCTGAGAAATTGAGAAGACGTCTGAATGAAAAGTCTCCGAATCTTCTGTCAGAAGGTTTCTGCCCAGATTGGTATCGGATCTCCTGATGAGCTGTGAAGATGTGGCCAGCCCATGCTTAATGGGCCGTTTCCCGGTTACCTCTCTGGCAGATGTCGAGGTAACACCTTTGGACTGTGAAAAGACTGTGGTATGCGAAGAGATGCCCTGGAACTCTTTCCAGGAATTCAGGGGTTTTTTACATTCCACTGCAAAGTTTTAATACACACAATTTTAATCCACGAATTTAATACTATGTATCTATTACAAGGAGATTGTCTGTTTTCCATGGGGAAGCTCAGGGGTTTTAGATTGCTAAAATAAAAGAAAGGAAATCCCTCGTTGCCTGAGTGCACCCAGTTCTCCGAGCAAAGCAGGTCCCAGGTGAGCGAGGAGAGGCAGGATGGAGTTGGGGAATGTGGAGCAAGGTTGTCCACTGGGTCAGAGCTCAAGGCACAGCTTCTCTGAGCAGGCCAGACCTGCCTGCTTAGGAGAGTCCCTGGGTCAATATGAGTCACTGAATGCTGCAATCACCTCTGCTCTCAAGAGAAAAATACACCCTTGAAAACAGGAATGTGCGTTTATTAGAAGCCCTTTGAAATATTTCTCCGTAACTCTAGGAAAAAAGATCTCCCAGTGAATTGCAACAGACCACGGGGAAATCAAGGGAGAGCTGAGAGATGAATTTCAAAGGAGGTAAGGATTTGAGAAAAGTTAATGTTTTAGCTAAAGATAAGCTTTGCCAGAATTAGTTAAAGTAGGTAGATAGATAAGCTGTGCTGGAAAGAATTAGAAGTTAATGGTTAGATGAAAGGATTCCGATCAAGGATAACGATCCTGGATCTAAATAACTAATTGCTTGTCATTTTTGTGTTTGTTTAGCTGTGTTTATAATGAGAAACAGAAGAAACTGATAAATAGATTTAGGAACACAGACAATTGTAAATCCTCGAGCATCCTAAAACCCATTCAACAGTCACGGAGAAAGGAAACAGGAGTATGACCAGTTATCATTTATCTTGATATCCATTGTAAAGGTTGAAAGTTTACAATGAGGAAGACTCCACTTACTTCCTTTTTTACGCCCCCTCCCCATATAAAGGACCACTGACCCAATTCAAAGAACAAACTACACACGCTTAATAGCTTTTTAGCTAATTATAATATGAAGCAGAGAATGGGAGGTTTTAGTGCTATAAATATGTATTAGTATTTTGGATATTCAACACTTTTGAAAAGAAAGAGATTTTGTAACTTGGCAGTGCATTTTAGGGAGTGATCGCACACAACTGCCTGGCGTTGCATTGAGCATACACTTTCTAACTCTAAACTGTTAGAGAGTCTTCTGTCTGTCACAGTTGGGTATCGATAGTAGATCAATATCCATATTTTAATAAGTCAGCAGTGGCACAGGAAACTTCCAGCTGATGGGAACAAACTTTCTGGCTGACTTCAGAGGCCTCAACAAAGTTGAGTGGTTTTCTCTCCTGTCCCCCAGCCCTTCCTGGCCCCAGGGGCTGATGGCATTTGTGCTCCCTCAGGTTCATCTCCCCACACCAACACCATGGGGGTGCTCAGGCCTGCTCTGGGCACTGCAAACAGGGGCTCCTGAGCCAGAGCTGCCGTGTCTGTGCCTGCAAGGATGCGGCCCCTGTGTGAGCTGGGAGAGAGGCCAGGGCTGCAGAGGGGGGATGTTGTTGGCAGGTGCATGAGGACGCTCTGGGACGCTGCCCGGGGGTGTCCGGCACAGTGGGGATGGATCAGCCCCTGCTCTGCTGCTCCTTCCCGTCTCCCCCAGGGACCCTGCAGAGCCCCAGCCGTGCTGTTTGCCCCCAGCCTGCCCACGGCCACCCTGGGGCTGCTCACGGGGCTTTTCCGTGCACAGCATTGGGCCTGGGCGTGTTCTGGAGAGAGCCTGGGCAAGGAGCCTGGAGCAGCGAGGCCCTGCCCTGAGGCGTCAGCGCTGCCCCAGCGGAGCCCATGGCCTGTCCCTGCTGCAGCCCCGGCACTGCCAGCCCCAGCCCTGTGCCCGGCGCCGAGAGCACTCCGGCCCTACAGCAACACCAGGGCCAGGAGGGCAGCGGGGCAGGGCCACGGGAGCAGCGCTGCCAACACCAAGGGCTGCTGCTCCTGGGCACAGCTGCTGTGCCAGCACTGATCTGCCCCCAGCTCTCATCCAGAGAAGAGAACCAAAGGGGGATCTCTGCAGAAAACTTGCCTGCCAGATCCTTGGGTTCCTTTAAAGCCACCAGGAGTGCAGCCCCTCATTGACACAGTCTGTGGCCACAGGGAAGGTGGAGACAAACAAAATGAGAAATGGCACAAACAGTGACACTGCTTTGTGGACAATATTACAAAAGTAAAACAAAGGAAAAGAACCTCCAAAGTAAAGCAACAAGAGGTATCAAAAATGACTTTTATGACAAGTGATTTTGAGAAACTGGCCAGCAGTTTAATGTTTGTGAAACCATCCAGCCATCAGTCTTCCACACTGCAGTCTCGAGCTCCTGCTTCCTCAGGCTGTAGATGAGGGGGTTCACGGCTGGAGGCACCAGCGAGAACAGAACTGACAGGGCCAGATCCAGGGATGGGGAGGAGATTGGGGGGGGCTTCAGGTGAGCAAACATGACAGTGCTGAGGAACAGGGAGACCACGGCCAGGTGATGGCGGCAGGTGGAGAAGGCTTTGTGCCGTCCCTGCTCAGAGGGGATCCTCAGCACAGCCCTGATGATCTGCACATAGGAGAAAGGACACAAACCTGGTGAGTTGTGGTTCCCACTCCGGTGGCACTTGCACCTTGGCTCTGCACAGGAGAGCTCTTCATCCACTTGTTCTCTTTTCCTTCCTCTAGGCATGGAGGGAGCTCCTGTCTTCGGCGTGTGCAAAAAACAAATCTGGCCAGAATCGGGGCAGGGAGGTTTTGGGGAGACCTTGGGATCTGTGCTGGGCACAGGAGGTCTTTTCCATTGGTCTGAGAGTGTCTGCTGTGGAAAGTGGATGTTAATACCCAGCAGAGAAATGACTTTTGCATTTTACGCAGCTGTGCCTTCCCCTGGGTTTGTGTGCTGACAAGAAATGAACATCCCTCTGTGTCTCAGGCAGCTCCTCCAAGGAAAGCAGGTGGGAATTGGAGCCAAGGAGCTGAAAGCTGCAGGTGCAGCCTGGGGTGGAAGGAGCTCAGATTTGCACAAGGCTGCTCTGAGTCCCAGGGCTTGAATGGGGGAAATGGTGGGGTGGGGGTAGGGACAGAGTCTGATTGATTGTCAGTCAGGAAGGGCCTTGATTTTCATAGCTATTCAACGTGAATTAGAAGGTACTTGTGATTTATTAAAAAAATATGAATATCGAGCTAATACTGATATCCAACTGAGGGGGACAAAAACTTTCTAACAGTTTAAAGTTAGAAAGTGTATGTCTGTTGCAGCACCGGGCGGCATGCGGGGTGGCTCCCAAATACACACCGCAATTTACAGACAATCACAGAGTCCTTATATTTACAAAGATGCTGAATACCCAAAAAACAAATGCGTATTCAGAGCCCCCCCCCCCCCCATCCCATTCTCCGCTTAGTATGGTAACTAGCCAAAAAACAATTAAGCATGCTAGTTTGGCCTTGGAAATGGGTCGGTGCTCCTTTTCAAGGGGAGGGGGGCTTAAAATAAGAAAGTAAGATGAGTCGTCCTTGCTCTGAACTTTCTACCTTTTCAATGCAAATGTGACAAATGAGCTCTGGTAGGACTCCCATTTCTCCAGGTGCATGACTTTCAATGGGTTTCTGAATAGGGAGTTTCTGTAATCGTCTTGTGCTCCTAAATCTATTTATCAGGTTCTCTGTTCTTCATTACAAACCCAGCTAAGCAAAACATAAAGTTGACAAGCAACCAGTTATTGAGGCCTGGGAAAGTTAATTCAAATCTGGTTTCCCTTAACTAACCACAAACTTTTAATTTTTAGCAAACTTTAATTAATTCCTACAAAGCTTATCTCTAACTAAAATCTTAACCTCTCTAAAATCCTTAATTCTTTAAAGTCTATGTCTCACTTGGATTCAATGCCAATTGGAGATTGCACATATCAGTGTATTAATAGGGAATAAAACCTCTAAACAGGACCATAAAAATCTTTTCTCAGTGTCCTTTAAAATATTATACATTCACTTGGAGGACAGTTCTAAAATCTGGCCAATTAACCAGAAAAATGTGAAAACTTAAATCAAATGATTCCCAGAGGCTTGGCCTGTTAACGTGTTCTGAATGTTGATGGAGCCCTGGGCCACTGAATTCCTGAACTGAAGAGCTGAAGGCTGAACAAGCCTCTGGAGAAGTCCAACCCAGCAGCAGCCTCCAAGTGTCTGAGGGAGGGTGTCACAGCTCCCACTGAGGCCACCCCTGCCCAGAGACCGTGGGGGAATGGGCAGACAAGGAGAGCGTCCCTGGGGCTGGGCAAGCAGAACTCAGAGGCACCAGCGGGTCCAGGTGGGAAACGGAGTGTGGGATGTGGCTGTGAAAGCCCTGCCTGGGCTGTGCCAAGCAGGACAGAGAAGCCCTGAGCCCCAACCCCCAAACAACTCTCTCCGTGAGACATTGCAAAGGAATTACAATTGTTTGTGTACTCTGAGTTGGAAACAATGGAGAAGTACCAACAAGAGATTCTCAGAAGCTTAAAACAACAAAACAGCCTTTACTGGCAACTTTAGAAAATCAGAGAAACTTGAGCAAAAGCTTTACTATGACATTCAGTCAACAAAAAAACACTGCTCAAAGCGTTAACTTGGCCCATTCAACTTCACAAACTGGAAGCCTGCTCAATTTTAAGTTAAGCAAAATTTGCAAGAAGAGGGAATTAGAAGAGGAAGACACAGAAAGAGAGAAAGACAAATAAAATATAGAGAGATAGAGAGAGAGATAGAGAGAAGAACACACCCTGCTACCAGCTCCTGGATTCCAGCAGTGTTCAGACAGAAATTCCAAGAGGAGCTAGGGTCAACGTGTGTGCTTGCCTTGTGGTCAGCCTAAAATACCCCTTGGTCTTCCTGGGCCCCTCCCCCAGATGGGACTTTGGGTCATCGGGTCACTCAGGAGCTGGGTTGGGGGCTGCAGAGGTGGGTGTGGAGCATTGCCTTTGGTGTGCCAGGGATTGGCAGACACTGCTGGGCTGGGATAGAGGCTCTGGGGGATTTGGGTTACAGGGTCAAGTCAATGCTTTGAGAAGTGCTGGGGTTCAGGGCAGGGTAAGGCTGGCTCTGCCCCTTCCTCCCCCTCACACGAAATGTTTCCAGCCAACAATCTCCTCCAGTCTCTCACAAGAGGCAATGTTGGAGGTGGAATCCCAGTTCTGGCCATGGGCACCTGGACAAGAAGGACAGTTCTTTTCCGTAGGAAGGAAAGTACAGAGCCCCAGGGTTTGGAAGGCAGGTGAGAGACTCACTAGGCCAAGGTCACCCAGACTTGTCATTAATGGCAGATTTTGTCTGGGAGCAGGCTTTGGATAGAGGGAATTTTTGGAGGTGGAATCCCAATCTCAGCCATGGGCACCTGGAGAAGCAGGACAGGGTTTTTTTCCCATTGGAAGGAAAGCACAAAGCCTTCCCTAGAGTTTTGGGGACAGATGGGAAGTGACCCTTGTGAAACCACTGCCAGCCAGACTTGTCCTGACAATATTCCCATGGGAACTATCCCTGGATATAAGGAAGTTTAGCAGTGAAATCTGAATTCTGGCCGTGGCTGGTGCATTTGCCAGCATTGCCATGGGTTAGCACAGGAGGGGGAGATTTCCCCTTCGAGAGAAGCTCGTATTTCAGTTTTTGCATTCAGGCAGCTCCAGATCCCTCAGCTTTGGTTGCACGGCAGCTGGAAATGCAAGCGCAGGAGCTCTCTTTGGGCCCAGCCACAGCAGGTGACAGCAAGGACAGGGCCCTGGCAGTGTGACATGTGCAGAGAGCGCCTTCAGCAAACGCTGGGGGCTGGAACTCTGTGCAGAAAAGGCCCCGGGGGTCTCTGCACCCAGGCTAAAGGAACAAAGTTCCATTTCTGGCCTGGCTGGGGAGCACCACAATGGTGCCTTTTCAGGGCAAGCTTCCATTGCCGGCTGTTCTCTGAGCCCCAGAGGGGATTCCGGGGGGCCAAGGGACTGAGAGAGGGACTGTGCAGGAGCCGGGAACAGTGAGAGAGCCCAGGCTCTGGATTTGTGTTTATTTTAGAACTTCCTGTGCGTCTAAAACATTCCTTGCATGGTTCTGCCTTGGGAAAGGGGAACTTCCTTGGTGGCACCCTGGGCTTGGCACACACCTGAGGATGTTATAAATGATCAGAGCCAATTTTCAAAATCAAAGATTTATTTAACAAATTTGAAAAGCAATTTCGGGAAACGCCACGATAAATCAGGACAACATCGATCGAATGTTGGGTGGACAACCCGGGAGCAGCAAAGGGTGCTTCTCCGGAGTACTGCCCACAAATTCGAGGTCTCAGGGGAGGTGTTTTATACCATTTTTCTACCCTGAGGCGAAAACAAGACGGTAACAAAGAACCCGAAGAACATGACATCATGTACATAACATAATCATTGAAATGTCTGGTGTCCGCAAGGGATATCTGAAAGAGTTTCCTGAGAAATTGAGAAGACGTCTGAATGAAAAGTCTCCGAATCTTCTGTCAGAAGGTTTCTGCCCAGATTGGTATCAGATCTCCTGATGAGCTGTGAAGATGTGGTCAGCCCATGCTTAATGGGCCGTTTCCTGGTTACCTCTCTGGCAGATGTCGAGGTAACACCTTTGGACTGTGAAAAGACTGTGGTATGCGAAGAGATGCCCTGGAACTCTTTCCAGGAATTCAGGGGTTTTTTACATTCCACTGCAAAGTTTTAATACACACAATTTTAATCCACGAATTTAATACTATGTATCTATTACAAGGAGATTGCCTGTTTTCCATGGGGAAGCTCAGGGGTTTTAGATTGCTAAAATAAAAGAAAGGAAACCCCTCGTTGCCTGAGTGCACCCAGTTCTCCGAGCAAAGCAGGTCCCACTAGAGCGAGGAGAGGCAGGATGGAGTTGGGGAATGTGGAGCAAGGTTGTCCACTGGGTCAGAGCTCAAGGCACAGCTTCTCTGAGCAGGCCAGACCTGCCTGCTTAGGAGAGTCCCTGGGTCAATATGAGTCACTGAATGCTGCAATCACCTCTGCTCTCAAGAGAAAAATACACCCTTGAAAATAGGAATGTGCGTTTATTAGAAGCCCTTTGAAATATTTCTCCGTAACTCTAGGAAAAAAGATCTCCCAGTGAATTGCAACAGACCACGGGGAAATCAAGGGAGAGCTGAGAGATGAATTTCAAAGGAGGTAAGGATTTGAGAAAAGTTAATGTTTTAGCTAAAGATAAGCTTTGCCAGAATTAGTTCAAGTAGGTAGATAGATAAGCTGTGCTGGAAAGAATTAGAAGTTAATGGTTAGATGAAAGGATTCCGATCAAGGATAACGATCCTGGATCTAAATAACTAATTGCTTGTCATTTTTGTGTTTGTTTAGCTGTGTTTATAATGAGAAACAGAAGAAACTGATAAATAGATTTAGGAACACAGACAATTGTAAATCCTCGAGCATCCTAAAACCCATTCAACAGTCACGGAGAAAGGAAACAGGAGTGTGACCAGTTATCATTTATCTTGATATCCATTGAAAAGGTTGAAAGTTTACAATGAGGAAGACTCCACTTACTTCCTTTTTTTACGCCCCCTCCCCATATAAAGGACCACTGACCCAATTCAAAGAACAAACTACACATGCTTAATAGCTTTTTAGCTAATTATAATATGAAGCAGAGAATGGGAGGTTTTAGTGCTATAAATATGTATTAGTATTTTGGATACTAAATAAATATATATTAGTATTAGTATAATATGTATTAGTATTAGTGCTATAAATATGTATTAGTATTTGAATTTGTAACGTGGCAGTGCATTTTAGGGAGTGATCGCACACAACTGCCTGGCGTTGCATGGAGCATACACTTTCTAACTCTAAACTGTTAGAGAGTCTTCTGTCTGTCACAGTTGGGTATTGATAGTAGATCAATATCCATATTTTAGTAAGTCAGCAGTGTGTAGTAGTTTGAAGGCAAAACAAATGAGAGGCTCCAAGTCAGACATACAATTTAGTAGGAAAAAAAAAAAAAAAAGGAAAGAAAGTAAAATAAAATCGATGCAATAATACAAAAGACCACTGACAGAGTCAGACTACAACCTGAGCAGAGTGATGGAAGCAGTCCAGATGAGGTGGTCTTCCTGAAGCAGTGATCCTGTAGAAAGGTCTGGTAGCTCGGGTCCTCTGGGAATCCAGTGGGTAAGCGCCCCTCTGGTGTTCAGAGTCTCAGCTGATATCCAGGTTGGAATGTTTGGTTCCTCCCTCTGGGCGGAGCATCTCACAATGGGATGGTGAGTCATGTGATAAGGCCTGATGGGCCCATTAACAGGAGGTAGTCCAGGAGGGGGTTATCTGTGAGCTGTGTAGCAAAGGTGCTGATGGCCCATTAACAGAAGATAAGCCAGAGTGGAGGAGGCAGGGAGCACTGCCTCACCTGGTTTCAGCAGTTCATGAAGATGGTGATAGAATATACTTCAACCCAGGACAAATTTTTAAAGCCCCAAAATCCCCTAAATTCACCCCAAAATTTCCACCCAAAATCCCAAAAATTCACCCCAAAATTCCCACTAAAAATAGGAACTTTTAGAGTCCCAAAATCCCCCAAAATTCACCCAAAATTCCCCAAAAATGACCCCAAAGATTCCCACTAAAAATCGGGATTTCAGAGCCCCAAAATCCCAGAACATGATCCCAAAATCCCGACTGAAAACTGAGATGTTTTTAAGCCCCAAAATCCCCCAAATTCACCCCAAAATTCCCACCCAAAATCCCCCAAAATTCCCATTAAAATTGAAATTTTTAGAGCCCAAAAATCCCCAGAATTCACTCCAAAATTTCCTGCTTAAAGTTGGAATTTTTAAAGCCCCAAAATCCCAAAAATTCCACCCAAAATGCCAAAAATCACCCCAAAATTCCCCCCAAAATTGGAATTTTTAGAGCCCCAAAAATCCCCTAAATTCACCCCAGAATTTCCACCCAAAATCCCAAAATATGACCCCAAAATTTCCACTGAAAACTGAAATTTTTTAAGCCTCAAAATCCCTCAAATTTACGCCAAAATTCCCCCCCAAAATTGGGATTTTTAGAGCCCCAAGAATCCCAAAAATTCACCCAAATATTCGAATTTTTGAAGCCCTAAAATCCCCAAAATTCACCCCAAAATTTCCACCCAAAATCTCAAAAATTTACTCCAAAAATTCCCACTAAAAATTTGGATTTTTAAAGCACCCAAATACCCAAAATTCACCCCAAAATTCCCACTAAAAATTGGGATTTTCAGAGCCCCAAAATCCCCCCAAAAAACCCCCAAAATCCCCACTAAAAATTGGAACTTTTAGAGCCCCAAAATCCCCCAAAATTCACCCAAAATGCCCCCAAAATGACCCCAAAAATTCCCATTAAAAATCAGGATTTCAGAGCCCCCAAATCCCAGAAAATGACCCCAAAATTCCGACTGAAAAATGGGATTTTTAGAAGCCCCAAAATCCCCCAAGTTCACCCCAAAATTCCCACCCAAAATCCCCCCATTAAAACTCAAAATTCCCACTAAAAATTGGGATTTTCAGAGCCCCGAAATCCCCAAAAATTCACCCAAAATGCCCCAAAAATGACCCCAAAAATTCCCACTAAAAATCGAGATTTCAGAGCCCCAAAATCCCAAAAAATGACCCCAAAATCCCGACTGAAAACTGAGATTTTTTTAAGCCCCAAAATCCCTCAAATTCACCCCAAAATTCCCACCCAAAATTCCCACTAAAATTGAGATTTTTAGAGCCCAAAAATCCCCAAAATTCACCCCAAAATTTCCTGCTGAAAGTGGGAATTTTTAAAGCCCCAGAATTTCCAAAATTCCCTCCAAAATTCCCACCTAAAATCGCTCAAATTTACCCCAAAATTCCCACTAAAAATTGGGATTTTTAGAGCCCCAAAAATCCCAAAAATTCACCCCAAAATTGGAATTTTTAAAGCCCCAAAATCCCCCAAAATTCACCCAAAATGCCCCCAAAATGACCCCAAAAATTCCCATTAAAAATCAGGATTTCAGAGCCCCCAAATCCCAGAAAATGACCTCAAAATTCCGACTGAAAAATGGGATTTTTGAAGCCCCAAAATTACCCAAATTCACCCCAAAATTCCCACCCAAAATCCCCCAAAATTCTCACTAAAATTGAGATTTTTGGAGGCCCCAACTCCCCAAAAATGACCCCAAAATTCCCACTAAAAATTGGAATTTTTAGGAGCCCCAAAACCCCCAAAATTCACCCCAAAATTCCCACTAAAAATTTGGATTTTTAAAGCCCCCAAATCCCCCAAATTCACCCAAAATTCCGACTGAAAATTGGGATTTTTGAAGCCCAAAAATCCCCAAAATTTCCACCCAAAAATCCAAAAAACCCCCCAAACCCCCTCCCAGTACAAACCAGTCCAAACCAGTAAAGAAAAATCCCAAACCAGTATAAACCAGTACAAACCAGTCACCCCAAATCCCTTCCCAGTTCATCCCTCTTCATCCCAGTGACCCCTAAACCCTGTCCCAGTACAAACCAGTAAGGAAAACCCCCAAACCAGTACAAACCAGTATAACCCAGTACAAACCAGTACAAACCAGTATAAACCAGTATAAACCAGTATCCCCCAGCGCCGGGCCCTGGCCCAGAGCCGCTCCCTGGAGGCCACCGAGCGTCGAGAGATCCCAGTTCAAACCAGTACAGACAGGTGAGGGCACTGGTTTATACTGGGATGAACTGGGAGTGGGTTTGGGGTCACTGGTTTATACTGGGATGAACTGGGAGTGGGTTTGGGGGTTACTGGTTTATACTGGGATGGACTGGGAGTGGGTTTGGGGGTCACTGGTTTATACTGGGATGAACTGGGAGTGGGTTTGGGGGTTGCTGGTTTATACTGGGATGGACTGGGAGTGGGTTTGGGGGTCACTGGTTTATACTGGGATGAACCGGGAGTGGGTTTGGGGTCACTGGTTTATACTGGGATGGACTGGGAGTGGGTTTGGGGTCACTGGTTTATACTGGGATGGACTGGGAGTGGGTTTGGGGTCACTGGTTTATACTGGGATGGACTGGGAGTGGGTTTGGGGTCACTGGTTTATACTGGGATAGACTGGGAGTGGGTTTGGGGTCACTGGTTTATACTGGGATGAACTGGGAGTGGGTTTGGGGTCACTGGTTTATACTGGTTTATACTGGTTTCGGGGTTTCTGGGCGTGGTGTAACCATTGCCCCTCCCCCCAGAGGTGAACCGACCACGCCCTTCGTCAGGACACGCCCCCTTCCCTTATATGGAGTGACAAGGGCGGGACAAACTGGGCGGGGCCTGGGGGTTACTGGGTTGTACTGGGAAGAAGTGGGAGGGGCCAACGCGGCTCTGACCCCGCCCACCTCACTGACGCGCCAGCCTTATGTAAATTTATGCAAATGAGAGGCGAAATAAATGCGGGTGACGTCATTTGTACGCCGAGGAGCAAAGCGGCGCCGCGAGGAATGATGGGATAAACCGAGGCACAGAGTTCCGCAGGGCATGACGGGATACACCGAGGCGCAGAGTTCCGCAGGGCATGATGGGACACACCGAGGCGCAAAGCGGCGCCGCAGGGCATCACGGGATACACCGAGGCGCAAAGCAGTGCGGGGCATGACGGGATACACCGAGGCACAAAGCGGCGCGGGGCATGACGGGATACACCGAGGCGCAAAGTGGCGCCGCGGTGCATGACGGGATACACCGAGGCGCAAAGCGGCGCCGCAGGGCATGACGGGATACACCGAGGCGTAATTCGGCGCGGGGCATGACGGGATACACCGAGGCACAAAGCGGCGCCGGGGGAATGACGGGATACACCGAGGCGCAGAGCGGCACCGCGGGGCATGATGGGATACACCGAGGCGCAAAGCAGCGTGGCGCATGATGGGATACACCGAGGCGCAGATCGGCGCCGCAGGGCATGACGGGATACACCGAGGCCCCAAACGACCCCAAAATTGTCCCGAATTTCCCCCAAAAAAATCCGCCCCAAATTTCCCCCAAAATCCCCAAAATTCCCCTCAAATTTCCCATAAATGTAAAAAATTCCCAAAATTTCCTCAAAAGTCCCAAATAATCCCCAAATTTTACTAAAATCCCCCCAAAATTCCCAAAATTTCTTCAAAAATCCCCCAAAATTCTTCAAAATTCAACAAATATCTCCCCCAAAATTGTCCCCAAATCCCCCCAAAATCGACCAAAATTCTCCCCAATTTCCCCCCCAAAACAGCCCACAAAAATTCCCAAAATTTCCTCAAAAATTCCCCAAATTTTACCAAAATCCAAAAAAATTCCCAAAATTTTGTCAAAAATCCCCCCAAATTCCCCAAAATTCTCAAAATTTTTTTCAAAAATCCTCCAAATTCTCCCAAATTTCACCAAAATCTAAAAAAAATCCCAAAATTTCTGCAAAAATCACAAAAATCCCCCAAAATTCCCAAAATTTCCCTCCCAAATCACCCAAAATTTCCCCCGATATGACCCAAAATGGTCCAAAAATTCCCAGGATTTCACCATTGCTTCTCCGAATTCCTCCAAATCCCCCGAATTTCCCCCTAAAATTCCCAAATTTTCCCAAAATTCCCCCAAATAACCCCGAAATTTCCAGAAAAAAAAAAAAAAAATTCCCCCAAAAAGTCCCAATTTTTTTTTCCAAATTCCTCCCAAAATCCCCCAAAATTTCCCCCAAATCCCCTGAATTTTCCCAAAATCCCCAAAATGCCCCCAATTTTTTCCAAATTACCCGAAATTTCCCCCAAATTCTCCCAAATTTCCCAAAAAATTCCCCCAAATTTGCCCCAAAATGACCCCAAATCCTCAAAATTCTCCCAAAATTCCTTCAAAACTCCCCAAAATTCCCCCAAATTTTTCCAAAATCCGCCAAATTCTCTCCCCACAGAGCGCCCACTGGTGGCCCTTGAGGTCGGAAAGTTTTGGGGGAAAAACCCCAAAATTTGGGGTGAAAATTTGAGAATTTGGGGGAAAATTGGGATTTTTGGGGTCGTTTTGGGGGGAATTCTGGGGGGGAAATGGAGGATTTTGGAAATCTGGGAGAATTTTGGGGAAATTTTGGGAGATTTGGGGTGAAAATTGGGAAATTGGGGATTTTGGGGGGAATTTTTAGGGGATTTTGCGGGAAAATCGGGAAAATTTTGGGATTTTTTGATGGTTTGGGGTCGTTTTTAGGGGGATTTTTGGGGAAAATTTGGGGGAAAGCCCCCAAAATTTGGGAAAATTGGGAAAAAAATTGGGAACATTTGGGGGGACTTGAAAGATTTGTGAACTTTTGTGGAAAATTTTGGGGAATTTTGGGGGAATTTTTTGAGGATTCTGTGGGAAACTTTCGGAATATTATAAAAAATTGGGAAAAATTGAGAAAAATGGGGAAAAATTGGGAAAAAATTGGGAAAAATGGGGAAAAATTGGGAAAAATGGGGAAAAATTGGGAAAAAGTGGGAAATTTTGGGAATTCTGGGGGAAAATTTTGGGAATTTTTTCGAGGAAAAAAATTGGAATTTTTTGGGGGGGAAATTTGGAGTTTTTGGGAAATTTGGGGATTTTTGTGGGAATTTTGAGGGATCCCCGCTCTGCCCCATAGATCCCGAATCCCAAACCCCGCCCCACAGATCCCATCCCCGCCCCCCAGATGGCTCCTGCCCCACAGATTGTCCCGCCCCCGTCTCTGCCCCACAGGAGCCGCTGGAGCCGCCCCACAGGATCCGGCGCCCCCCGAGTGACCTCCTGAGCAACCCCTGCCACGGTGAGCCCCACGGCTGAGCCCTGACCCACGGATCTGTGACCCACGGCTGAGCCCTGACCCACAGAGCCCTGACCCACGGATCTGTGACCCACGGCTGAGCCCTGACCCACAGAGCCCTGACCCACGGCTGAGCCCTGACCCACAGAGCCCTGACCCATAGATCTGTGACCCACGGCTGAGCCCTGACCCACAGAGCCCTGACCCATAGATCTGTGACCCACGGCTGAGCCCTGACCCACAGAGCCCTGACCCATAGATCTCTGCCCCACAGATCCCTGCCTTGCCAGGGGCCGGGGCTCAGGCCTTGGCCTTTTGGATTCATGGAACACATCCAGGTTTGCTCAGCACCAGAGACACCTTTGCCTTGTCTGTCCCCACCTGTCATCAGTGCCTGCAGTGATGGAACCTGGAGACACTTTCTCCATTGGGTCTCTCTGTGTTTCTCATTAAAACTGCAAAAAACTTCAGTATTTTAATTTACCTTTGAGTTCTTGAGAAGTTTTTGGAACACTCTTTCAGGGACAGAGTTGAATGGAAACACCAAATCCACGGGAGGGTCGTTCAAGTCCTTGTGCTGTTTCTGTGCTGCTGAGCTGGGCCGGGCTCCTGGCACAGAGGCAGCTCCTGGCAACAAAGGAAACTTTTAGAAAGACATTTCTCCTGAGGAGAAATCCTCCTTCAGATGGGTCACCTGTATTATTTGAAATGTAGACTCAGAGTGAAAGTTTACAGTGGCATAACAACCTTTTCTGTTCCTTTCTCATTAATTGTTAACCCTCTCCTTTTTGTTTGCTTTGGTTACTTTTGCTTTTAACAGTAGAGAACATCATTCTTACATGGAATATTAGGTTTTGCACTTAGGCTAATTGATATCTATGCCTATAGAACCCATACCTATGGAATATTAAGTCTTAAATACAATACGTATGTTTCATGAGTAAATAAACACGTTGAAGTGAACAAGTGTCCCCCAGCCCCTCCAGGATCCCCAACTGTTCCCTCAGCGCCCATTCGCCCGCCCCCAAAGCGTCCCCGGATCCCTTGAACGCTCCGACCCCACAGATTCCCCTTGGAGCGACTTCAGGGAATTCATCTCCAATCATCCCCCCTGGCCTCGGAGCCCCTCGGAACACGGTTCTGCGCCTAAAAACTCCTGCCCCGCCCGGGGCCCTAGAGAGCTCGGTTACAGCTCCCCAAGCTCCCCGCAAGTGCTCCCGAGCCGTACACGTTCCCCCCGAGGACCTCAAATCGCGGCTCGGACACAAAAGTGTCCCCAAAGCGCCTTCCCGGAGCCCCAGACGCCCCGTTCGAGCCACTTCCGGGACTACAGCTCCCAGCATGCTCCGCGGCGCACTCGGAGCGCTCCTCCAGCCGTGACTCCATCTCCCATCATGCCCCGCGCCCCGCCGACAGCCATTGGAGCTGCGCCTCGACCTCCCGTGATGCTCCGCGGCGCCGTTCAACCCTGTTCTACCCGCGCCTACAACTCCCATCATCCCCCGCGCCACAGAGAGTCCCCTCAGAGCCCCCCAGGTGCCCGCCCGGACCCCGAAGGGCCCCGGATTCCCCTCCCTGACCTCCAAGTGCCCCCCTGGACCCCGAATTGTCCGACAGAATCCCTAAGTGCCCCTCCAAGTGTCCACCCGCTTCCCAAATGTGTCCTCCAGACCCTCAAGTTCTCTCCAAATTCCCTGCCCCAAATGTGCCCCAGAAATGTCTCCATGAACCCCAAAGTGGCCCCTTTTACCCTGTCTGAGAAAATGCTAAAGAAGATGACAAAAGGACTAAAAATAGAGCAAATCAGCATGAAGAAGAAGAAATCAATAGCCAGTAGTGGTCAAGCAATTCATGAAGGGAAGTGTGTTACTTAGAACCAATGACCAATGACGTTTTTCGTTGCTAAAAATATATTGATTTTTTAATGTCAATATAAAAATTAGGTAATAAAATATAGAAAAATGTTATTATAAAACTGAAAAATAATTTTCTAATTTTATTATTTACATAAGTTTGTTTTTATAAAAAAATGCTGAATTTTCTTTTATGTTTTGGGAGCGCAGTCCAAGGTGGGTGATGTCACACGTGGTGAGGTTGGGTGAGAAGCAGGTTGTCCAAACAGGGTCAGCCTGCAAGGGGCTCATTCTTCGCTGTGCTCAGAACTCCTAAGGAGACATTCCGCACCAAGATCACCTAAAGAACGCTTCAGTCAACTCTTCAATGAAATGAAAAATAAAAAAAATACTCCTGCAATTAAAAAACCAAAAATCACGAGGTGCACTTTGATATCTTCCTCCTTAAGAGAATTCCGAACCGATTCCAAGCAGCTGCACAAGCCATGGAGACTTGAAGACAACTGAAGGAAGACAAAGAGCTCCGCAGGGATTTCGGTGGTTTTTTATCCGGTGGATTTGGGGCTGAGTCCAGGAGCCCCGAGGAACAGACCCCTGAGGAACACCACTGGTGACCGGCTGCCAGCTGGATGCAGCGCCATTCCCCACCACCCTCTGCCTTTGCCTCCCCAGCAAAGAGTGCTCCTGTCCAAGCCGTGGGCCGCCAGCTTTTCCAGGAGTGTGCTGTGAGAGACAGTGTCAAAGGCCTTGCTGAAGTCCAAACAGACAACATCCAAAGCCTCTCCCACATCCACCACGCAGGTCACCTGTTCATAGAAGAGGCAGGTTGGTCAAACAACACCTGCCCCTCCTAAACCCGTGCTGGCTGGCTCTGATCCCCGGGCCGTCCTGTAGGTGCTGCATGATGACACTCAATATAAACTGCTCCGTGACCTTACCGGGTACTGAGGTCAGGCTAACTGGCCTCTAATTACCAGTTCCTCCTTCCCACCCTTTGTGTGAATGGCTGTCACACTGGCCAGTTTCCGGTCCTCCGGATCCTCACCAGTGAGCCAGGACTGTTGGTAAATGATGGAGAGCGGCTTCACAAGCTCATCTGCCAGCTCCCTCATCACCCTGTGGTGGATCCCACTTGGGCCCACAGATCTGTGAACATCCATTTGGCTCAGCAGTTCTCTGGCTGCCTCCTCCTGGATAACAGGGGCACCATTCTATTCCCTGACACCATCTACCAGCCCAGGAGGGCAGCTGTCCTGAGGACAAGCCATATTCCCACTAAAGACTGAGGCAAAGAAGGCGTTAAGCACTTCTGCCATCTCCTCATCTGCAGTTCCTAAGTTCCCTCCCACATCCAGCAGAGAACAAAGGTCGGTTTTCAGCCTTCCTTTTGCCGTTAATATATTTGTAAAACCATTTTTTATTTTCCTTCACAAACTTGCTGCCGTTGGTAGGACATTTAGTGACAGAAGCTGCAGCTCGTTCTCCAGGAAGGGTTCTTGGAAAGAGCAGACAGGACTGTGGAGAAGATTCTGGGACAGCTGAAACAGCTTTTAAAAAATGAAACAAAAATGGAAAGAACCAATCCAAGATGGTTTTCTCTATTTATTTCTATGCTCCCTTTTTCCATTCTGCACTACTTCTCCATCCCATTAACTACAAATGGATCTCACCTCTAAGATCCATGACTTGGCAAGTTTTAGACGCTGTAAAACACCATGAGCTACACACAATTTGCCTACCCCCGTTTTTCTTGGAAAGCAATGCTGGAGACGCAAGTGCAGTGCTTGGGCCAGGTACGAATTCTGCATTCAAGGAATGTTCTCTGACAGTGTGTGACCCTCAGCAGGGACAATGCACAGCAGCAGCCAAGGGGATTGCTCTGCCACAGTGCAGGAGTCAAGGCTCTGGGTCTTGGCTCAACGGGGCAAAGTTCCCGTGTTTGGAAGGCTCAGGGGCTGCCCCCGGGCGCACGGGGCTCGGCGTGGCGCTGAGCGGGCGACGGACAAACGGCCCCGGGGAAAAACGGCCCCGGGGCTTCAGTTGCAGCGGCAGCAGCGGCAGCGGCAGCAGCAGCAGCAGCAGCAGCAGCAGCAGCAGCAGCAGCAGCAGCAAGAAAAGCTCCTCTTGCGACTCCCTCCTGCTTCTCCTCTCCCTCTCCTGCAGTCCCACACCCGCTCCCAGTCTCCCTGTCCCGGTGTCCCCCTCCTCTCCCAGTGTCCCTCTCCCCTGCAGGGCCGGGCCATGCCCCCGGCCCGTCCCCGGCCCCGGGCGGGGCTGCCCCGTCCCCGCCCCCGGGCCTCCCACCGCGCTCTCGCCTCCGCCCGCCTCTGGCTGTCCTGGCGATGGCGGTGCTGGGCGGGGATCGGTGCCTGGGCCAGGGACAGTATCGCCGCGCTTTGCCTCCGCCTGTTCCGAGCCCGGCCCCGGCCCCTCCCGGGCCCCGCGGACACACGCGGCGCGGCCGCTCCCGCCGCCTGCGCTGCGCCTTCCCCGGCCCGAGCTCCGCCGCTGGCCAGCGCGGCCGCCGGCCCCGAGCCGCCAGTGTCGCCTTCCCAGGAGCGAACGCCTGGGGATGCCCGGCCTGGGGTGGTTGAGGGGCGCTCAGGGGCCGTTCCTGGCCCCAGGCCGAGCGCTGACAGCCGCGTCTCTCCGGCAGGGAAGGCGCAGCGGGGCCTCCAGGAGCAGTACCGGCTGGGTTCGCTGCTGGGGCGCGGCGGCTTCGGAACTGTCTTCGCGGCGACGCGGCCTTCGGATGGCGCCCCGGTGAGCGGCGGGCGCAGGAGGAGGGGGTGCAGGAGGAGGAGGAGAAGGGCGGAGGAGGAGGAAGAGGATGGGGCTGGGCAGGGCGGGCGGTGAGCTCAGCCCGCTGCTCCCCTTGGCTTGCAGGTGGCCATCAAAAGGGTGCTACGGAACCGTGTCCAGCACTGGGGAGAGCTGGTGAGTGAGCGGGGGCCAGCGGGAGAAGCCGGGGCGTGCCGGGCGGGGACGAGCCGAGGCCCGGCAGGGTGGAATCCGCCAGGACGCCTCGAGGGAGAGCGGGCGTGCGGCCACTGGAGGGTGCAGAACATCCCGGGCAGGGTGAGCGCTTCCCCACCCCTGGCAGGGCCTCAGCCCCACTGACGGCATCGTGGTCCTCCCACAGCCCAACGGCACCAGCGCACCGCTGGAGATCGTGCTGCTGGACAGGGTCTCCACTGGCTTCCCTGGTGTGGTCCAGCTGCTGGAGTGGGTGGAGCTCTCCAACAACATCGTGATGGTGCTGGAGCGCCCGGAGCGGTGTCAGGACCTCCAGCATTTCATTCGGGCACGGAGGTTCCTGTCCGAGGAGGTGGCGCGGGAGCTGTTCCGCCAGGTCCTGGAAGCTGTGCGGCACTGCACCAGCTGCGGGGTCCTGCACAGGGACATCAAACCCCAGAACATCTTGGTTGACCTGGCTACCGGGCAGGCCAAATTGATTGACTTTGGCTGTGGCACCTACCTGCAAGAGAGAGCATACACTCAGTTTGCAGGTGAGCCCACGCAGGGGTGTGCTCCCGGTCCCAGCATCTCATGGCCCAGCCTGGGTGTGGCAGCAGGGACTCTCCCTTTTGCTGCCAGACACGGCACTGAGTCTTCAGCCAAGTGGCTTTTGAGCAGGGGTGTGTGAGGGGCCAGCTTCCAGCCCTGCTGGCAGCCTTTGCCAGCCACTCTGCCCAGGACTGGCGCTGGGGTTGGGGCAGGCAGCTCGACAAAAACACCTGTGGGTGAGAGTAGCAGAGAAGCGGGGGCTAGAAGCAGTGCAGCAGCCAGTTTGGTGTGCAGGCAAGAATGGGCTTGGGCTGCTCTGCCTGCCTTATTTGCCCTGGCTTCATAATGTTTTTTGGGGCAATGCAGGCAGGGAGGATGAGGGCATGGTTTTTCCCCGGCGCCGAGTGGGTTTTTCCTTTGGATGTCATGGCCAGGCCTTGCCACGGCTTCCGCTGCCCCCTTCCGACACTAGTAGCTTTTTTTCCAACCCTGAGTTTGTAAACAAGTCACTGGTGCTGGTGAGAGAGCAGCAGGTCACCCCACGTGCCACTGGTGCAGCCCCCGCATGCCCAGGGATGCTGGGGCCAGGCTCTGGGAGCAGCAGCATCCCCCTGATGAACTCCATCTGTATTCCATAGGAACACCATCCTACAGCCCCCCGGAATGGACCCACTGTGGCTGGTACTATGGCGAGCCAGCTACCATCTGGTCCCTGGGCATCCTGCTGCACCAGATGGTCTGTGGAAGACACCCTTTCAGGAGGGGTCAGAAGATCAGCTGGGGCCATCAGCTCTCCCTGCCACAACGGCTCTCTCAAGGTGGATGCTCATCTCCGGGCACGGGGGGAATACCAGTGCTGGGAGACAGCAGTTGGCTTGTGAGCATCCTGCTTTGGCAGCTGCTGAGGAGGTGGCACATGTCCTGCTCTCCTGATCTCCTCCAAAACAGGGAATTGGTGGGAAAGTTTAGGCCCAGCTCTGAGCACATGCAGCATGGCCTGGGCATGGGAATAGTGGGACAGGAGCTTTCTCCAACTGACTGGCGGCTTCTGGTTTCTCTCCCCAGATTGCCAAGATCTGATCAGGTGGTGTTTATCAGTGCACTCCTTGGACAGGCCCTCATTAGAAGACCTGTTCTGTGATCCTTGGATGCAGGATACTCATCTGCCCTAGAAGAAGGGAGAGAGCCACAGGCACACTTCGATGCAGGGCCCTGGTAAGTTCCAGCTGCACACATGCCTTGGTGATCAGAAGCAGAGCAACCCAGACTTTTTGTCCTGCCTGTGTCACTGCGCAGGGCTCATGGGATGGGCACAGGCAGCCCTCGTGCTGGAGCCGAGCTGCTCTGCCCAGCACTGGTGGCTGCCATCCAGGCTGGTTTTGCTTGTCCTGGTTCACTGACAGCTGGGGCCCTGGGCAGAGCCCTGAGAGCCTGGTCTCACCCCCAGGGAATGAGAAGGAGCCCCTGGAGAAGCTGGACAAGGTGGGGCTGCTGCTGCCGGAGACAGCGAGGACAACATCAAGGATGAAAACCTCTTCTGGGACCTGGCCACCACAAAGGTAAAGATGATTGACTTCGATTCTGGCATCTTCTTCAAAGCCAGGCTCCACAGCCAATTTGCAGATGAGTCCACGCACAGGGGGATGCTCCCAGATTTGGGCATTGCACGGCCTGTCCAGGAACCACAGGTTCCTCCCTTTGCTGGGGCAGGTCCAACTGATTGTTCAGTGGGCTGCCAAGCTGCTTTTTGGCAGGGCTGGGGGCACAGGCTGGGGTGGTTACGAAATGGGAGTTGGCTCCTGGCCCTGCCAACAGCCCCCACCACCCACCGTGCCCTGGGCTGGGGCTGGGGCAGCCAGCCCGACACAAACAAACCCCCAAGGTGGGAGCAGAGGTGGGACTCCAGAGCCTGTCCATGGGCTGCTTTGCTTTGCAGGCAAGGAAGGGCTTGGGCTGCTCCACTGCCCTTGTTTGCTTTGGAATCACCATTATTTTGGGGGGCAGTGCAGGGGGGAAGAGTGAAAGCATGGGCTTCCCTCACTGGTGGGTGGGTTTTTCCCAAGCATGTCGGAATTGGCCCTTCCTCAAGCCCCTGACAGAGATCACATCTTTTAACTTTTCCCTTGTTTCCCCTTTTTGTCTGTTAATTTGTTGTTTGTTTTTATAAAGGAAGTGTTCTAGGTGGTGTCCAGTCTGGATTGGGAAGTGCTTGGGACCAGCTGTGGCGTGGATGGGCCGCGCCCTAGGAGAAGGCTGAGGACGTGGTTTGGGAGCAGCTTTTCTTCCAGCGGCGGATGGCGTGAGGTGGGTCCCCGTCTTCTTGGCACGGGTGGGGTAAGAGCTTTTGGGAGATGGCAGCCAGCACAGGAGCATCTTGCTCTGGGCAGCTGCTGAGGGCTGGATGCGCCGTGGCTGGCTGCAGGCTGGGCACACGTCCTGCCAGCAATGATGGGCAGCTTTGGGCCCAGCCCTGAGCACGGCCAGCGTGGCCTGGGCACCGCGGGCGGCTGGGACAAGGGCACAGGAGCCTTCAGCTGACGGGCGGTTTCTGGTTTCTGTCCTTGCAGCCGGGCTCTGCGGGTGCTGAGGCTGCTCTGGGCTCTGCCAGGGCTCTGCTGGGCTCAGCACCGGGCCGGGATCAGCCAAAGAAGAAACGGTGTGCCCTGCAGCAGAGACTTGCCTTGAGCATTTTGGCAATGCGGCTCAAGTTTGCAGAGTGTACATCTCCAAGAGAAAACATGATACCGCCCAAAAAATAAACTTCTTCAATACCTTCTGAAATGAAATCAATCTGGGATGGGCCCAAATGACATTTTTAAGCTTGCTCAAGCTGTAGCTCAGCTCTTCTCTGAACAGTTCTGTCCTCCACCTGCCTTTTCCTTCACAATGCTCTCTATTTTTCCCCAATGAGTTCCCAGCCCATGCCAGTCTCCATCACACTGTTGCCTTCCTTGGTGCCCCTCAGCATGAGGAAGACTGAGTCCCAGGCTTAGGGACTGTCGCTGGCTGAAGAGTAGCAATGTCTCAGAGGCCCAGAGACATTTTAGTGTCATTCAGAGCTGCTCTCCAGCCCTCAGCTCTCCTCACTGCTGAGTTCCCACTCCCTTTTTGTCGTCCTTCCAGCAGGATGACCAAGGGGCTCTTGGATGTCTCTGTATCCATGCACAGAAGGCTCTGTCTGCGCCAGGGTTTCCATAATGTCTTTGTACCCATGGGTATGGAATGAACACAGAGAGGGAAAGTGTCAGGCACGGTGCTTGTGCACTCCTTCCTTTCTATACAAGACACATCCATGCACACCCCACATACAGATGGATTAAAAGGATAGGGATGGATAGAGATTTTCCACAGAGCTCTAACTTTGGCTCACTTGTAAGCCGGAAGCCAGGGGATTTTTTCCCAGCTTTGTGTGAGTAGGTGTCTAAGAGCTGAGGAGAGCAGCATTTAGAAGCAGTTTCAGGATTTCTAGGCAGGAAATGGAGCTGACAACCATCAGTGTAACTCGCTGTATTCATCGGGATGGGCTGCTGGTTCTTTAGGAATATGGCACAATGGAGAGACAAGACTTGGAACAATCCCAGCTCTCTGTGGATTTGTGCAAAGGGAGAGCAGCAGGAAAACTTTGTGTCTGCTTTGGGGGACACAAGGTCCACGGAGCTGGGGTGGCAGAGGGAAACGCGGGCTGGTGGCAGGTGAAGTCCTGTTTCATGACATCCCAGAGTGGCACAGGACAAAGCTAAAAGCACCCACCACCCCACTGATGAAATCCTTGGGCTGCTACACATAGTATAGGAAAAACTGCTGTCACACAATCCATTGGGATTTAAAACTTTCATTTGCAACACTTTTGCTCCAAGTTTCAAACTGCCAAAGTTTTACACTCAAGATGCAGTCGTACACAATCCATCTTTCAATTTCCTATTGCTTTAAGTTTAAATTTACTTCATATTAGAAAATAATTCCAAAATCTGCAAAAGAATGCAGCTGATGAATCCTTGCCACGAGCACATTTACAAAGCAACTGAGTTCTCATTTCAAAACATCACTTACACCTTTTTAATCCACACTTATGGAAGACTTTTAACTACACGGTTTTTGGGCAGTTTTTATCTTTTGTAATTTTTCCGGTTTTCTCTTTTCTTTTTTTTTTTTCTTTCTTTTTTTTTTTTTTTTTTTTTTTTAACAGAAAACACATCCTAAAGAATGTGTTTCCTTTGTTCCCTGTTCCTGTATGGAGCAGCTCCCTTCCCGCTGGCCCTGCAGGGCTGAGGCTTTTCCCCGTTGCTGGGCACAGACTGATGGAGCAGCACTGCTGAACACGGCGACACACAGAGGGAGCAGAAGCAGCTGCCTGTGTCCACCTGCAGCTCCAAGGCCCAAACTGGTTCCCCCCTGTCCCAGCTGTTGGGGGGGTCACACTTTTATTGGGGTCCCTCATCTATTCAGTCCCCACCCTCCCCGGGCTGCTGGGAGTCCCAAGAACCCAAAAAGCTCCCCCCTCTTCTGTCTCCCCACTTACGGGTACTGGGACTGACTGGGCCCATACTGGGACTGACCGGTGTTATAAATGCATATTATAAACTTGGCTTTTTGCAAGATGTGTTCTATATGGTTAAGAATACTGTGTAATGATATAAGTTTTTTTTAGTTCTGCTATTAGTAAAGAAAATTAGGCATAGAGGTACTAGATGATATAGTATGCTTAAACTGTCTGTTTGGTCGGGATAACATCTAGTGAACATGTGAAGGAGACTCTGCTATTGAGATACCAACTATCAGCATCTACCATCTGAAGAAAGTATGGACCAAGGCCCAAGCTGGAGGTGATAATGAAGACACAGCCAAGAAACACGCATGCCCTAAAACAGCGGACCCAAGGAGGGACCATGCAAAACAGTTCCCGGAATATGGAAACTAGTTTATGGAAAAATATGAACATTCAACAGGTTGATACAATGGAAATGGTATTTAAAGAATGACTCTGATACAGCAGTGTGGACTAGGCTAAATGCCAAGTCAACCGGCCAAACGTAGTTAGCTTTTTTTTTTATCTCCTAACTGACTCATTTTCTATTAAACCTGTTTCTGAAAATTTACATAGAAAGTGAACCTTGTTTTTCACAGACTGGGCTCATACTGGGACTGACCGGGCTCATACTGGGAGCAGCCACTGCCGGCACCGGGACACCCCAAAAACACCTCTCGGGGAGCCCCCGATGTCCCCCCGAGGGGCATCTGCTGCTCGGCTTTGGAGCCCCGCGAGCTCCAAACATCCCCCCAACAAACCCCAAACCCAGGGACCCCCCGGGATATTTGGGGCGAGCTCCCCCTCCCCGGCCCCCTGCGGGATGGGGGCGATGATCCCGGCGGTGCCGCCAGTTCAGGGAGCGCTGGAGCCGCCGCTCCCTCCGCTCGTCTTCTCCTCCCGCTCCTGCCGCCGCTGCGCCTCTTCCTCCCTCCCTCCTCCTCCTCCCCCGGGCCCGGGCCCGGCCTGGGAGGGCGGGGCCAAGGAAAGGGCGGGAACTGGGACGGGAAAGGGGCGGGGTCAAGGGAACGCGCGGTCCTAAAACTGCCCGGTTTCGCCTAAACTCGCCAATTGTGCCGAAAATCCACCAGGTTTAGCTTCAAATCATCCAAATGGGCCAAAAATCTCCGGGAACGGGACCAGGACCGAGACAAGATCAGCACCGGAACCCGCAGCAACACCAAGGCTGAGACCGTCACCGCAACTGAGACCGGCCCCGCACAGACACCGGCACTGGGACCAACATCGAGACCGAGACCAAAACCAACACCAGAACTGGTACCGGGACCAAGACTGAGACCACGACCGACACTGCGACCGGCACCGGGAGCGCTTCGGAACCGGCCCCGGGAAGGCTCCAGGACCGCGGCCAGAACCGAGACCGGCAGCGCTCCGGGACAGACCGAGACCGGCACCGGAACCAGCACCGACACTGGCGCTGATCCGAGACCGAGAGTGAGACCGAGCCCGAAACCGGGACGGGGATCGGACCCGGAATCGCTCCGGGATCGCTCCGGGACCGCAGCGCTCGCTCCGGGGAGTTTTGGCCGCGCCTCCGGGCGGGACTGGGCGGGACCGAGCTGGGAGATTCGGAGCTTCCCAAGGCTGAAAATGACTCCTTTAGTTTTTCGAATGTGTCTCCCTTAGTATTTTACACAGACCAATCTGATTGGTGACAAAAAGACAAACCTCATCAATCACACTAGTCAGACCAGAGGGACATCAAGAAGAAGTCTCTCCTAGGAAAAGGAATGAAAAACAATGCTACAGTTTTTAGAAAAACACTCCTCTTGGTTACAGAAAATTCCCCGAGAAAAGAATTTCACAAAACCAAAAGATCTCAGGCACGAAAGCAGGGCTACAATCTCTCTTGGCTTTTGCAGTACAAAGAGAGGGAGAAGAGAAAATAATTAAGGTCTAATCAAAAGGATAATCGGCAAGGTGACTTCCCAACACGGAACACAGGGAATGTGGGTCACCGGGGCTCTGCCCAATGTGGCTCCTCCAGTGGGGGCTGGAGCTGGAGCAGAGCTCGAAGCTCTTTCTGCACCGGGGGCACTGGCAGGGCTTTCCTGATGGTGCCTTGGTTGGTATTGGGTCAAGGCTGAGCTTTGTGAGAAGCTCTTCCCACACTGGGGACACTCTTGGGGCCTCTCCCCAGTGTGGATTTTTAGGTGCAAGCTCAGGCTGGCTCTGTGGCTGAAGCCCTTCCCACATTCCCCACACTTGTACGGCCTTTCCCCAGTGTGGATGTTCTGGTGCTGGATCAGGTTGATTTTCTGGCTGAAGCTCTTCCCACATTCCCCACACTCATAGGGCCTTTCCCCGGTATGGGTCCTTTGGTGGAGGATCAGGTGGGAGCTCCGCCTGAAGCTCATCCCACATTCCCCACACTTGTAGGGCCTTTTCCCAGTGTGGATTCTATGGTGAAAGATCAGCCTGGACCTCAGACTGAAGCTCTTCCCACATTCCCCACACTCATAGGGTCTCTCTCCGGTGTGGATGCTTTGGTGGCTGATCAGACTTGAACTCTGGATGAAACTCTTCCCACATTCCCTACACGCATAGGGCCTCTCCCCAGTGTGGATCTTTTGGTGTAGCCTCAGGTTGGCTCTCTGCCTGAAGCCCTTCCCACATTCCCCACACGTGTACGGCCTTTCCCCAGTGTGGATGTTCTGATGCTCAATCAGGGTGGCTCTCTCTGTGAAGCTCTTCCCACATTCCCCACACTGGTAGGGTCGTTCCCCTGTGTGGAACATCTGGTGGCGGAGTAGGCTGGACCTCTGGCTGAAGCTCATCCCACATTCCCCACACTCGTAGGGCTTCTCCCCAGTGTGGATCCTTTGGCGGAAGTTCAGGTTGGCTCTGTACCTGAAGCCCTTCCCACACTCCCCACACTTGTACGGCCTTTCCCCAGTGTGGATGTTCTGGTGCTGGATCAGGTTGATTCTCTGTCTGAAGCTCTTCCCACATTCCCCACACTCGTAGGGCCGTTCACCTGCGTGAATGCTTTGGTGGCAGATCAGGCTGTTGGCCTGGCTGAAGCTCTTCCCACACTCGGAGCACTTGTGGGGCTTCTCCCCATCACGAAGCTGCTCATGGACCACCAGCTCTGAGCTCTGGCTCCATCTCCGGCCGCCTTCCCGGCCCGGCCTGGCTCTTTCCTCCTCACATCCTCGCCAGCTGCGTTTGCAGCCCCTCCTCCTCAGGGACCTCCGGCCCTTTTCCTCTCCGTTGCATTCCTGCCCCGTGGAGCCGTTCAAAACGGCCTCTGCCACGAGCTTCTGCCGCGGGGATTTGTTCTCCCTGCTCTCCATGCTCGGCTCCTTGTCTGGGGGAGGAAGGACAAGGACAGGATGGGATTTGCCTCCGTGTCACAGGGAAGGGGAAGGAGATCCCCCGTCTGCTCGGTGCCTGCCCTCCCTGGGCTGCGGCGAGTCCCAGGAACCCTTAAAGCTCCCCCCTCTTCTGTCTCCCCACCTACGGATACTGGGAGTGACTGGGCTTACACCGGGAGCAGCCACTTCCAGCACCGCGACTCCCGAACCCCCTTCCCGGCCATCCCGCCCCTCCAGCCCCTAACGGGGTCCCGGCAATCCCAGGGGTCCCCCCCCTCTCGGGGTCCCCGCTTTGCGGTTCTGGGCTCTCCTCTCTCTGGGCTCCCGCTCAGGGAAGCGGCGGCTCTCCCGGGCTCCCCAAACCCGGTGTTCCCCCGCCACCGCCGGGGCTCTGCCGACACCGGGACACCCCAAAAACACCTCCCGGGGAGCGCCCGATGTCCCCCCGAGGGGCATCTGCTGCTCGGCTTTGGATCCCCGCGAGCTCCAAACATCCCCCCAACAAACCCCAAACCCAGGGACCCCCCGGGATATTTGGGGCGAGCTCCCCCTCCCCGGCCCCCTGCGGGATGGGGGCGATGATCCCGGCGGTGCCGCCAGTTCAGGGAGCGCTGGAGCCGCCGCTCCCACCGCTCGTCTTCTCCTCCCGCTCCTGCCGCCGCTGCGCCTCTTCCTCCCTCCCTCCTCCTCCTCCCCCGGGCCCGGGCCCGGCCTGGGAGGGCGGGGCCAAGGAAAGGGCGGGAACTGGGACGGGAAAGGGGCGGGGTCAGGGACAGGGCGGGAATCGTGAGGGGAGAGTCGGGGCGAAGGCGACGCGCGGTCCTAAAACCGCCCGGGTTCGCTTAAAATCACCAAAATGCGCCTAAATTTCTCCAAAAGGGCCTAAAATCCACCCTCACACGGATCAGGTTTGGCCTCAAATCACCCTAAGAGGCCTGCAATCCCCACAAAGTGGCCTAAAATCACCCAAAGGGCACTAAAAGCCACCCTATAGCCACAGGGTTCGGTCTAAAATCAGCCCGTTGGGGATAAAATCATCTAAAGGGGTCTAAAACCAACCAATATCGTCTAAAATTGCCCAAACTGGTTTAAACTCACACAAAATGGCAAAAAATCACCGTAAAACTCCTAAAAAGGGCATAAAATCAACCCTGAAAAGACCTGGTTTGGCTTAAAATCAATGAAATGTACCTAAAGCCCACCCTAAAACCCACCAGATTTGGCCTAAAATCATCCAAAGGGGCTGAAAATCCACCCTAAACCTGCCCAGTTTGGCCTAAAATTACCCAAACCCGCCTAAAATCTCCGGAAGTGGGACCGAGACTGAGACCAAGATCAGCAGCAGAACCGGCACCAGCACCAAGAGTGAGACCGACACCGGATCCGAGACTGGCACCGAGAGCGGCACCGCTGCAGGACCGGGACCGGAACCGACACCAGAACCCACACCGGCACTGCACAGGCACCGGGACCGGGACCGAGACCTGAAACCGGCACCACAACTGGCACTGGGACCAAGACTGAGACCGAGACCGGCACAGGAACCGAGACTGGCACCGCCCAGGGACTGGGACTGAGAACGAGATTGGCACTGGGAGCGCTCCGGGACCAAGACCGGCACCGGGACCGGGACCGGGACCGGCACCGGCACCGCCCGGAGACCGGGACTGAGACCGGCAAAAAATGGCTCAAAGGTCACCAAAAACGCCCCAAAAGAAATCAAAAATGCCTGGGAAGTGACAGAAAATGGCTGAAAATTGGCCCAAAAATGACCAAAAAATGACAAAAAAGGCCCCCAAATTTACAAAATATGGCTTGGAATGACATAAAGTGGCCGAAAAATGTGACTAAAAATGACCCAAGAGTGACAGAAAATCGACCAAAATGCCACGGGATTGGGGAGAACCCAGAGGGACACATAATTCCCAAAAATTTTTTAAAAATTCCCCAAAAATGGCATAAAAAAGAAAAACTTTCAAAAAAACTTGAAAAAGTCCTCAAAATGGCTCAAAATAGAAAAAAAAAACCCACCTGAAAATGCCTTCAAAAATTCCAATAATATTCCCAAAATTTCCCAGGCTTCGCAGAATTTCCCAAATTCAAAAAAATTTCCTGAAACACCAACAAAAATCACCCAGAAAATAAAAGAAAAAAAAGCCAAAAAACCCAAACTCTTAAAATGTCCAGAAATATTAAAAAAACCTGCAAAACTCCCCAAATTTCTCAAAACTTCTCTAAAACCTACCCAACGTCTCGGAATTCTCAAAATTCCCAAAATATACCCCAAAATCCACATATACCAACAGAAAACACTCTAAAAATGCAAAAACACCACCCCAAAAGTTCCTAAAAATACTTTAAAAATCCCCCCAAATACGCTAAAAGTCTCCCAAAATCAAAAAAAAAAAAAAAAAACAAAAAAACAAAAAACCAAAAAATTCCCAGAAGAGGAGGATACTTGAAGAGGATATGTGGGATAAAAAATTCTCAAAATTCCCACGTTAGGACCCAAAATTCCTAAGATTTTCTATGCTTCGACCTAAAATTACCCAAATTTTCCATGTTTGGACCCAAAATCCCCTCTAGTGAGCTCAAAATTCCCATGCTTGGACCCAAAATTTCCCAAATTCCTGCATTTGGTCCCAAAATTCCCCGAAACTCCCGAAAATTCCTAAGAGTGGCCCCAAAATTCAAAAAATTTCCCAAAGGAACACCTCGAAATGCCCAATTTGGACCCCAAATTTCCAAGAATTAGCTGTACAGAGCCAAAAATTCACAAAAATTCCTTTATGGGCCCCAAAACTCCACTATGGAGATGCCAAGACTCCCCCAGACCCCCTTACATCCCATGCAGAGAACCCCAGATCCCCTGTAGGGTCCCCCAGGCGCCCCCGGACCCTCTATCGAGCCCCTATATATCCCCTCAGACCCCCCTGGGGACCTCCAGACCCCCCCAGACCCCCCAAATCCCCCACAGGGACCCACAGACACCCCCAGACCTCTCCGGACCCGCTACAGGCTCCCGCTGACCCCTAGAGATCCCCTACAGACCCCCCAACCCCCCAGAACGCCACAGAGACCCCCCAAATCCCCCACAGACACCCAGACCCCATTTAGGGACGCCCGGAGCCCCTTTACGGACCCCGCTGGACCCTCTACAGAGCCCCAGACCCCGATAGAGCCCCGAGACCCGCCCAGCCCCCTTTAGGGATCCCCAGACCGCCCCAAAGCCCCTACAGACCGCCCCAAATCTCCTGCAGATCCCCCACCAAATCCTCTAAGGAGACTTCCAGGTCCTCTCAGACCCCTATAGATCCCCTAGAGATCCCCTATGGATCCCCTATAGATCCCCTATAGACCCCCATTCCCCCACCGCAGGTCTCGGACACGCCGGAGCCGGCTCGGGAGACCGGGAACAAAGATGGCGGCGCCCGGGAGAGCCACCTCTGGGTCGTCTGCGCATGCGCTGGACGGAACGCGCCAGCAGATAGGCGGGGCCCAAGGGACAAAGGGGCGTGGCCAATGAAAGGGCGGGGAACGAATGCAACGAGGCGGGGTCAGAGAAGGGGCGGGAACTGGGAGGGGAAAGGGGCGGGGTCCAGGAAACGGCGGGAATTCTGAGGGGGAATGGGCGGGGTCAAGGGAACGCGCGGTCCTAAAAGGGCCCGGTTTGGCTTAAAATCACCCAAAAGACCCTAAAATCTCCGGCACCGAGACCGAGACCAGCACCAGAAACGGCACCAGCACCAAGACCGAGACCGAATCCGGAACCGAGACCGGCACCGCTCCGGGACCGGCACTGTGGGACCGACACCGAAACCGGCACCAGAACTGGTACCGGAACCAAGACTGACACCGACACCGACACTGGGACCGGCGCCGGGAGCGCTTCGGAACCGGCACCGGCACCAGGACTGCTCCAGGACTGCGGCCAGAACCCAGACCGGGAGCGCTCCGGGATCGAGAACGAGACCGGCACCGGAACCAGCACCGAGACTGGCACCGCTCCGGGCCCAAGACTGGGATTGGCACTGGGAGCACTCCGGGACCAAAAACGGCACCGGCACCGCTCCGACACCGAGACTGAGACCAGGACTGAAACTGGAACCGGCACTGGCACCGAGACTGGCACCGCTCCGGGATCGAGATCGGCACCGCGACCGGAATCAGCTCCGGGAGCGCTCCGGGACCGAGACTGAGACCGAGGCCGAAACAGGGACCGGGATCGGACCCGGAATCGCTCCGGGATCGGCTCCAGGATCGCTCCGGGACCGCCGCGTTCGCTGCGGGGAGTTTTGGCCGCGCCCCCGGGCGGGACTGGGAGGGACGGGGAGGTTGCCCTGGGCCGGGCGGGACCGCCTCGGTTCGCATCGTTCCGAGGCGGCCACCCCGGTCCAGATGATCCCAGTCTCTATGGTTCTGATCCAGATGGTCCAGCCTGTGAAATCCCAGTCCATGTGATCCCAGTCCATGTGATCAAGAACTCTCCAAGTTTGATTTACTATCAAACCACATCCCACCCACCCAGCCCCACACAGTCCCGATCCCAACATCCGCCCACAAAAATATCCCCAAACCAACTGTTCCATTTAGAGTTGTAACCCGTTCATTCTTATCCCATCCCCACTCACGTGGACCACCATGATACCCTGAGGTTGCCAGGTTCAGGTGACGACTTCTGGGATGTGATTCTTGAGTACTGGTATATCTAACAGTGGCTTCAGACCACGGCCACTCAGCTGGCTCCTGGCCATGGGAGTGTGGCAGGATACAGAGAAGTATTAATAATGTTAACATGGTTATTTTGTTTTCATGTCACTTGAAGTGTCCCCTCGGAGTTCTCCTGCAATAGGAAAACACAGAAAAATCTGCCACCTAAGGGCAGAACATTAAAATGATGGAATTATCCAGCGGGTATTTATCCGATGTTCTTTTCCTGAGGCATCAGATGCTATCCACGCAACTTTATTCAGAGAAGTTTTCAACACAAGTGGTACTTCTCCCACCGTAGGGAGGTCTACCAAAACAGGGTGTCCCGGGTCATGAACTGGATTTTCGGGATCATTTGGTCCTCTTTGTGAGGAGATTAAGCTCAGAGGATTTGGGCAAAAAGCAGTAATTTTGGCGCACCCATTTACCCCCCATCTTTCATTTTCACTTTGCACAGCTTTATGCAACCGGCCATCCCAGCCTCCCTCTTGTGGTTTCAGAAGTCGTTTTAAAAGACCATTAGTCCTTTCTACAATTCCGTTAGCTTGAGGGTAATAGGGAGTGTGAAAAGTCCATTTTATCCCTTCACCTTTTGCCCATTCCTGTACTACTTTAGCAGTAAAGTGTGACCCATTATCAGATTGAATTTCCTGTGGTTTTGGGAAAGTCCCGAACCATATCTGCAATGCTTTAACAGTGTTTTCCCCTGTAGCCCTTTTAAATGCCTCGGCCTGAACTAATCCAGATGTAATCTCAACCCCCACTAACACAAAATGTTTACCTCCTGATTGCTTAAAGGGACCCATGTAATCTACCTGCCATGCATCCCATAAGCCTTTACCTGTCCTCAAGTGTAGTGGGTCATCCTCTAAAGGATGTCTTTCTAGCCGTTTGCGACGCTGCTCACAGGCTGAAATGCAGGTGTTACACATTTCTCTGGTAACGGGCCAAGCCCGGGCATGAGCTTCCTTGTATAAATCTTTTGTACCTGTGTGTTGTCGTTTTACATGCAGCCATTCTAATAAGTGCTCCCAATCTTCAGTAATTTCATCCTTTTTCAGAGGACTTAATTTTGCTAATTCATCAGCTCTGTTATTCCATTCTCCTGCTGGATTATCATCTGTCTGGTGAGAGGCTACCCACCCTACAGCAAAATTCCCTTGACTTGCAATTTGTAAAATTTCTTGCCACTTTTCTTTCTGCCACACTGGAATTCTGTTAACTTCCCAATCATTCTGTTGCCAGAAAGGCAGCCATTCAGTGCAGCCCTTATATACAGCATAGGAGTCAGTGTAAATACAGACAAGAGAGGTGTTTTGTGCCTCCCTCTGGAAAACACTCCAAACAGCTCTAAGTTCCCCAATTTGGGCACTGCCTTCCCCTTCTGTAATGATCCACTCTCCAGAAGAAGTGTGCAAAGCTACAGCTCTGTATTTCCACACTTTTCCTTCACGCTTAGCTGAGGCCTCAGTAAACCATGAATGTGCTGTTTGCTCAGGGGAGAAGGGAGGGGCTATTTTAAGAACTGAGGCAGGTTTGTCTTGGCTGCTATTCAGATTCTCTGTGTCTTGTATTGGTAAATTTTTCACAGCGCCTTCAGTAATTGAAAAGATGTTATTATAATGCTCTATTTGTGCATACCATTTCCTTACTGAGGCTCGTTGTGCTACCCCTTCAGGAGGTGGAGTCCCTGTGATCACTATTTTAATGACTTTAAAGGGACCTCTCAACACAATTGGTTGTTTTCTTGTGATCTTTTCTACTTCTATGAGAGTTTGGGTAACAACAAATAAGCCTTTCTCCCAAGTTGCATATTTTTTTTCAGCATCTTTCGAGCCACTGGAGTAGAAGCTAACGGGTCTGATTGGGCCTTCAGGACCCCTTTGCCATATATGTACTGACAATCCTGAGGTAGCAAATCCCCATTCTACCTGAAAAGGATCTGCTGGGTGGATAGGGCCTAGGGCCTGATGAGCTGTGGCTTCAAAAATCAACAATTGTAATGCTTCTTCCTGAGAAGGGCTCCAGTCCCATTTTACTCCCTTTCTCAAAATATCATAAAGAGGTCTGGCAATAATTGAAAAATCTGGAATGTGTTTTCTCCAAAATACCAATAGTCCTAGAGCTTGTTGGAGTTCTTTTCTAGATTCAGGCATCTTGATTTGATCTAAAGAAGTTAGGGTGTCTGGTGGGATGCATATCATACCTCCTTTCCACCAGATGCCTCAAAATTTCACTTCTTGAGAAGGTTTTTGTATTTTTCTGAGGGGATCTGCAAACCAAGGCTTTCTAAGTGGGAAATTATTTTCTGTTGAACATCCTCCACTACTTCTCTTTCTTCCCCTGCCACTAAAATATCATCTATGGATTGGTAAACAGCTACAGTGTCAGGTTTAGATAGTTCTTCTAATTCTTGGGCTAAAGCATGGTGGGCTAAAGTGGGGGAGTGTCGCTACCCTTGGGGTAGACGTGTGAAGGTATATTGCTGTCCCTCCCATGTAAAGGCAAAACGGTCCCTATCTTCTTGTTGTATGGGTATCATGAAAAACATGTCTTTAACATCTATTGTTGCCATAATAGAGTGAGCTTTTTCCTGAATTGATATTATTAATTCAGCTGTATTTGGGACCGCTGCTGTAAGAGGGTCTGTGTTGGCATTAAACCGTCTGTAATCAACTGTCAGTCTCCACTTTCCATTGGGTTTTTTAACTGGCCAGATTGGTGAGTTAAAAGGGCTGTGAGTGTTAACAATTACTCCTTGATCTTTCAATTCCTGAATGACTGGCTTGATGCCATCTTTAGCACCAGAGGGTAAAGGATATTGTTTCACAGAAGTGATTTTGCTGAACGGTAGGGAAGGAGCTGTTTGTAGCAGCCTGATGTTAAGGCTGGGAGCTCCGAAAGACCAGAGAAAGCCTTCTGAGTCTTCCCATTGTCTCCCAGCAAGTATATCCATCCCTAACAAACTGTCAGGAATGTTTCCAATGACCATTTGGACAGCTATTGGGTTGTCTTCTCCGGGCAGTGTGAGTTTTACTAGAGCCATACTCATAGACTCTGTAGTTCCCAGGGCATTTAAAACACAACATGGTTTTTTGCTGGGAACAAGCCCACACTTTTGGGCGTGTGTGATTTTCAATGCACTGATTTGGGCCCCTGTGTCCACAACAAAAGTTATTAATATTTGTTTGGGGCCAACTATTGCTGTAATCAATATGTCCCCTGTTCTCGGGTCCTTTGTGAGCTTCCTCAAAAACATCCAGTCTCCGTTTCTTCGCTCACTATCAAGAAACGGAGTTTCTAGTTTAAAGGAGGTTGGTGTGTTTCACTTCCCTGAAGCAGGGAGAGAGCATGCTGTGTCTCATTGCTTAAAACCTGTGTTGGGGAATGTTGTGGCTGGTTGCCCAAGGCTTGTGGAAGAGGAGGTGCACTGAGTTGTTGGTTGGATGATTCCAACACAATAGGTTTGGGACAGGGCCAATTGGAAATTATTTTAGCCAATTTATCATAAGGGAAGTTATCCATTACTTCTCGTGGAACTCCCCTTTTCAGCCCTAGCAACCACAGCTGCTGCCGGCTGGAAATTTGTTTTCCCTTTTCTGGTTTTTCATTAGGAGAAGCAATGTGCCTGACTCCTCTGGGTTTTTCTGGTTTGTCCTCTGAGTACTTCACTGGTCCATATTTTCTACTGTAACTTATTAACTCCTCTGCTACCTCACTCCATGTCCAAAGTTTATGACTGCTGTTAGATTGTGTGCTAGGAGTTGTGAAAGGTGAGGAGTCAGTGGAACCAGTTTGATCTCTTGTATGTCCGAGAAATCTTTCAAGTCTGTCTACCGGAGTGATAGATGCTATTGTTTTTTGAAGAAGAATTGCTGTTGGTTTAAGAGACTCTGGCAGACCTCGAATGAGGGGGGTCATAATCTCAGGTTTGACAGGCTGTTGCATTGGCGACTCACAGCCAGAGATTAATTTTCTTTCCTGTATCATTTGCAAGCATGCAGCTTTGTGTATGTTTTCTAGGAGTTGGTCTGAGGTGCCGACTATTGCCAGAGGGTCGCCCCTCTCAAGGGGGTTTAACCCCCCTGCCCAGTGAGCTGCACGCTGTGTCAGGGACCATGGAGCATGTGTGTTTCCTGTTGTTAAGAAAACTCCATGTCCCCAGTAGCCACTTGCTTCTTGTTCACTTAATTTAATTTGGTCACCCCCTGTGAGGGAAACTCTGAAAACATACTCCGTCTCTGATTCACTAGGGAGGCGGGAGTATTCTGTCTTTAATTTAGCTAATTCAGTGGCTGTGTATGGTATTTCTTTGGTGGTTATGTGGGGATCACCATCTTCTTCATTTATATAATTATATTCTGTTTTGATGAGAGGTCTCAAGTTGGAGCAACAGTGTTCCCCACAATTTTGCATGTGTACTAATTCTTTCTGAGGGTGTATTTGTTTCATGTTGTATGTCTCCTTTCCTTCTATTTTTCCTTCTGTGGGTGAATCTGCAGATTTTAAGTTTTTACTTCGCCCTTCTGCAAGGGAAATCTGCAGCAAATAATTCTGATTTCTTTCCTGTTCTAATTGTTTTTGCAAAGCTTCTACCAAATTCTGCAGGGATTCTATTACTGCTTTTTCTTCACTCACCCGTTCAAAACGGGTTTCTATGGCTGCCGAAAGACAGGCCCCCAAAACTGAGCAAAGAATGGTTTTATTTCTGCCCAGTTTGTATCTAGCATCATGTTGCAAAGAATATATTCTATCTACAATGTTTTCAAAGTTAAACCAATTATTCTGTGCCCACCTTTCTCCATCTGAAGAAGGTCAAGCACCATGTTGCACTAGCAAAGCATAAAATGCATTCTTATCTTTTTCACTCATTTTGTGCAGGGACCAAAACCACTCTCAGGGAGGTACACTTCAAGTTACACCAAAGGCACAGCTAAAACTGTTTCCCTTTGCTTCCCTGGAATGGGCGAGGAGACCAAAACTGCCTGGGAGGTTCACCTTAGTTCCAAAGAGTTGTCTCCTCAACGACACCAAGCAGCCCAAAACACACAAAACCTAACTACAGTCCCATCTTTTGCACAATGAGATCCTTTTGTGAAATCCTGATGACAGGGAGTGCTATACGCCTGGGTGTGTACAGTGTGCGGGAATTTTCCCTGGCCCCCCTTGCTTTCTAACAGCGCTCACCCAAGTGGCGTGCTAGGTGCGGCTGAGACGAGGGTCCTTCCCCTGTTACAAGCTATACAAAACCCGCAACCCCTCTGTCCATCAAGATCCTGTCCGTGACACCAATTTAATGTCAGGGTCCGCAAATATACGCAGGGAACCTGATGGTTTGTTTTAGGGATTTCAGAGCACAAAAGACACAGCGGGGGACAAACTCAGTTTACTCAATCACAAATGCACCTTTATTTAGTGCCAACAAATGCCATAGTGGGGAGAGAAATAAAAAATAGTAAGAAAGAGAGAGAAAGAGGGGAAGGGGATTATAGCTATGAACGTGGAGGGTCGAGTCTTCGATGCCTAACGATGCCTATAGACGCGATCTTCTCCAGTGGGGTGATCACAAAAGTGAGCGGGGGTCTCCAGAGGTTTTATAGGTTGGTCAAGGCGGGAAGCAAAGCAAGGGGCACAGAGCCAAAGCAGGAACCAGCTGTGTAAAGGCTGAGTGCTCAGGAACAAGCTGAACAAGCTGCAAACCGTACCTCCAGTACGGACAGCCCAGTTTGGACAGGCAGCCTTGGCTCAGTCCACTGTGACCAGTTCCATTGTTCTTGCACTCCGCTCTCATGGAGATGCATACCAGTCCTCCGAGACTTGGCAAGCGTTCCACCTCAGCCAGGCCAGGGGCTGCTTTCAGAGCCTGGGGTCTCAGTCCTCAATCATTGGAGACAGTCGTGAGGCATATCACATCCTTGGACAGACTCTGACAGCTTCCTGTCATGGGCAGAGTGGGAGCTTCAGGCAAAAGCTTCATTTCTTCACTGGAGAAACTCCTGCTGAGTCACGAGGTGGAGAAATGACACCCAACAGACACCATGGATCCTCAAACACCTCCAGGATGCCTGACTTTTCAAATTCCATCTAAGAGAGGAGACTGGGAGTGGCTGGATCCAATCCTAGTCCCAGACTTTGTCAAAGGTTTACGTGTAAAAGACTGGACAGGTGGAATTGAACTGCAATGCAATTTGTCCCCCAGGATTACCGATTCAATACCAGATATATTTCCATAAATGCAGCTATGATTGATTCTGATCAGGATTAGACAGAAAGATTTATTTACACAACAGAGCAAATAGAGAAAAGAGAGTTATTTACTCCACAGTATAGGAGCTGTAACAATTATATAGAATATAGTGCTCTAGGAAGCAATTTTGAAGTAAACAGGGCCTTGTTGGACTTGTTTGAGCCCATTCCAGGCAGAGCCTCCTGCTCCATGAGGAACTGCCTTTCCTGTGCCATGACCAGGGCAGGTCCCGCTGCAGGAAAAGCCCCAGGCCAAGCCAACACAACGAAGGGCTCGGGCACAAGTGCAGAGTGCCGTGCTGGGAGCTGTGCCAGGGAGAGCCCGAGGCACCAAAGGCACCTTGGCAGCAGCAGCTGCTTCCAGGCCATGGCCAGAAGCCTCCCTTGGCAGCCCGGCCTGCTGGCCCCCACTGCACAGCTGCTGCTTCAGGGCTCATTTCTGCCCGGGCTCTGCCCCAGCCCGCAGAGTGACACCTCAGCCCTGACTCTGGCACAGCCGCTGTGCCTGAGCCCTGCAAAGCCTCAAGGTCACCTGCGCCTCCCTGGCTCTTGCAGCCCCTGGGGCAGGGGAGGAAAGGCCAGAGAAGGGGCTGGCTTTGGCTGCTGGATGTGTGCTCCAGCAGAGACAAGGAGGAGTCAAGGGAGTGGATGGAGTCCAGCCAGCAGCCCCTTCTCCCCATGCAATCCTGGAATGGTTGGGATGGGAAGAGCTCTGCAGTGCTCATCTCATCCAAACGCCTGCGATGAGCAGGGACATCTTTCACCAGATCAGGTTGTTCAGAGCCCTGTCCCAGCTGGACTTGAATGTTTCCAGGGAGGGGGCATTGACCAGCTCTCTGGGAAAGCCTGTCCTGGTGGATCACCAGCCTCATGCTCAAAAATTTCTTCCTTATCTCTCCGCATCTGAACCTCCCTTCCTTCAGTTTAAAAACAGCACCCTTTGTCCTATTGGGACAGGCCATCCTAAAACCTTTGTCCACCATTGCATTCCCAATGAGCCAGGTTTCCGTGGCAGTTGCCGGGACAGGTGACCCAGGTGTGCTGTCCCAGTGAGGGCTGCCATGGAACCAGTGCCCAGCAGTGCCCCTTTCTGCCTGGCTGAGCTGCCTTTGGCCCTGGCAGCGGCGTTTGCTGCTGGTTCCGCGGCGCCTGAGCAGCCAGCGCGGCACAGGGCAGGTGGCCGTGGCACAGCCCCCAGCAAGGGATCCCCTCTGGCTCTGGCCACTGACACCAGCCCTGGGCAAGGGGCCCAGGCACTGGGCTCAGGCCAGTGTCCATGGCCACAGCCCCTTGCCATGGCCCCGGGCAGCTTGGGATGATGATCCAGCCTCCCTCCTGGCCCAGGCCTGGGCTGCAGCGCCCTTCCCCACAGCCTGTGTGCACAGAAGCACTTCCAGGGCTCTCTGCATTTCCCTTGCCCTCACTCTTGCCTCACTCACACACCTCCCAACAACCCACCTGGAGCTTTGACTTGCAAGGAGTTCAAAGCTTGTCTGTCCTTGAGGAGTTGGTCTAATTCTGCCTCCAGCCGACTCTAAATTTTTGTTTATCGTACATCTTCGTTGGTGTCTAAAACATTCCTTGCATGGTTCTGCCTTGGGGAAGGGGAACCTCCTTGGTGACACCTTGGGCTTGCCACAAATTGAGGAGATTGTTTGGAACTTAGGAGGTTTTGATTGCTAAGAAAGGAAGAAAACCTCTCTTTGTCTGAGTGAACCCAGTTCTCTGAGCAAAGCAGCTCCCAGGTGAGTGAGGAGAGGCAGGATGGGGTTAGGGAATGTGGAGCATGGTTGTCCAAAGTGGATCAGACCTCAAGGCACAGCTCCTCTGACCAGGCCAGACTTCCTTAGGAGAGACCCTGGATCAGTATCAGTCACTTGAATGCTGCAATGACCTCTGCTCTCAAGAGAAAAATACCCCCTTTGAAAAGAAGAGTGTTGATTCCTTCGACGCTCTTTGAACTATTTCTCCATAACTCTAGAAAAAAAGACTTCCTAAGGAACTGCACCAGGCCAGAAGGAAATCAAGGCACAGCCGTGGTTTGTCAGGACTTGCTTTCTCCTAATAAGCCCAGTGATGCATTTGGTGCTGAGCCCTGGAACCTCAGGGCCTGAGAAGAGATTCCACAAACCTTTCCAGGAGTCAAAGTCAGAGGAAAAACCCAAAGTGTCTGGAAGCATTAAAGGGTCACCCTGAGGTCCATCCCCAACACAGGTTCCTCATGGAGTCCTTGGAGGAGAGAATTGGAGGCCAGGATTGCACCAAAACCTCTCAGAGACTCAGTGTGGGAAGGAAAAACCCAAAGTACCTTAAACACCCTGAGTATCTCAAAGCATGAATGAGCCCCACTGAGTGTCAATGCACAGCTCTCAAGGGACTCCTTAAAGCAGATAATTGGGGCCATGATTGCACAAACCTCTCAGAGACTCAGTGGCAAAAAGAAGTGCTTAAATGACCCCGATTACCTTGAAGCATGAATGAGCTCCACCGAGTGTTGTTACTGAGTAAAAATCTCAAGGGACTGATTAGAGCAAATAATTGGAGGCCACGAGTGCACAAACCTCTCAGACTCAGTGTCAAAAAAAAGTCCTTGAATAAACCTTGAGTAGCCGGAATTACTGACGAGCCCCACTGAGTGCTTTTACTGATTGAGAATCTCAAAGGACTTGTTAAAGTAGATAATTTGGGCAACAATGGCACAAACCTTTCACAAAGTCAGTTTTAAAAGGGAAGCATCAAGTACCTTTAAAAACCTGAAGTGCTTTGAAGCATTAATGAGTGCACTGAGTGTCATTACTGACAAAGCCTCTCAAGGGACTAATTAAAGCAGATAACTGGAGGCCGTGATTGCACAAACCTCTCTGAGACTCCAAGGCAAAAGCAAAGCCCTAAGTCCTTTGAAAAGCCTGCAGTCCCTGGGAGCATTAAGGAGCCCCCAGGGTCATTCCTGATCAAGGCTCCCCAGGGACTCCTTCCAGCACATCCTTGAGGCCACTGGGATGGGAGGGGGATGCTGAGGGCAGGACAAGGGGCTGACAGTGCCCAGCCTTGCCGGGGCTGTGCCAGGAGGCCCCAGGGCCTCAGGACAAGGTGACTCCTCACGGCCCTTGGTGGCACAGAGGCTGCTGTGGCCCAGGGCACCAAGACTTGGCTCCTCTTTGTCCCCACGTGTCATCACTGCCTGCACTTCTCTGCTCTGGCTGGGGCCTGGGGACACTTTCTGTGTCGTGTCCCTCAGCGGGACCCAGTAAAACTTCAAGAAACTTTGGAGCTGGATTCTGACTTTGAATTCTTGAGAGGTTTCTCCAGCTCCCTCTCAGGGACTGATGTTCAGGGCCTCAGCACAAGCCTGGAGAGGGTCACTCAAGCCCTTGTGCCGTGTCTGTGCTGCTGAGCTGGGCCGGGCTCCTGGCACAGAGGCAGCTCCTGGCAAGGGCAGCGCTGCAGAGAGACAGCTCTGCCCAGGAGCAGCTCCTGTGCCCAGCCCAGCAGGGCTGGGGCACTGCCTGCAGCCACCCCGGGCACAGCACACAGGCACAGAGGGCTTCAACTCAGCCTGGGCTGGCAGCACGGAGCAGAGCTCACTGAGGGCTCACTGGGGGAGAAATCCTCGCAGCGTTAGGAAGAGTCACTCCCAGGCTGGGGGAAGAGAAGCTGCAGCTCCTGCAGGGATCTCCTGAAGCTGGCACATCCCACAGCTTTAAGGCCCTTCCAGGAGGACTCTCAGCGTGGCTGCAGAGCAGGCATGTGGCCCCAGGGCAGGGCTGGGTGTCCCTGCTGCAGCACCCGAGGCACAGCACAGGGCAGCTCCCTGTTGCCGGGCTCTGCTGCAGGGCTGAGCAGCCGGGGCTGCAGCCAGGGGTGCCCAGGGCTGTCGAGCAGAGCAGGGTCCTGCAGCCCAGGGCGCTGCGCTGGGCCAGGGACTCTGCTGCCTGCCACGGACAGCTCTCAGCTGGCCCGGGGAGCTGCTGCCAGCGCTGGGGAGAAGCTGTGGGGGGAAGGAGCCACCCTGAGCAGGGCAGGTGCTGCTGCTGAGAGGGGCTGTGTGGGGCAGGGCTGCTCCCAGCTCCAGACCAGCCTGGGCACAGCTCCGGAGGACACTTGCCAAAGGAAGCTAAGCCTGGTATTGCTGCAAAGACCAGGAGCTTTCCTGAGAGTGTTTTCAATTTCCTGCTTGGAGAAGGATGGGAAAGTTGGGGTGATGACAAAAACATTTTTGCTTTTTATGCATTTTTCATTTATTCGTAGCTCTGTTAACTACTATTATGTAGTTATAAAACTATTATCTTTAATCAACTCTATTCAACTACTATGACTCTATTCAACTACTTTTATATACTTGTATTACTATAATCTTTAATTAACTCTACAACATTTCCTACCCTTTATCTTAGATTTTAGAACAATAAGCTTCAAAATATATTCCTGAAATACTGCCCAGTCTTATTGTCAGGAAGTGGACCTACAAGATGAACATTTTGTTTTTAAACCAGAGTGTGAGCAGTCAGAAAAAAAAGTGGCACAAAGAAGCCCTTGGACCTACTCCAATGGGTTGACCCAGGGGTTTGTAGCTGTGGATACTGAATTTCCTATTCGATGTTTCTGTTAAATATCCTAATTAATCAACCTCTAATCAATTGTTGAAATCAGGGGCTGGGTGTTCCTCATTCCCACTGAGACACCTGGAAGCTTCCAAGAAAGGTCTGGTTTTTACTTCACTGTTGTAACGCTGTTGCAAGGGGTTTTTTTCTCTTCTGATTATAGGCAAAAGAGGATGAGTGAAGCAGAACAGGAATTGTAATCACAGAACCACAGAACATTCTGAGTTGAAAGGGACACCTAGGATCATCAGAGTCCTGTTTAATCATGTACAGAGACTCCTGAATTGTAACTTTGGGTGGTCAGTCTCTCTGCTGGGAGCCTCCTAAAGGGCCTTCAGCCACTCCTCAGCCCTCAGCAGCAGCAGCAGCATCCCCTTTGCAGGGCCCAGCAGGGCTCTCCTGAGCTGCCCTTGCCCAGCTGCAGACAGACCCTGCCCCAGGCCGGGCCCTGCAGACAGGCAGGTTTCTGTAGGGCTGGGCCCAGGGCGCAGAGGGTGGCATGGGCGCTGTGAGCACTGGCAGGGACAAGGCTCCTCTCAGGAGGGAAATGTCCAGGCCCAGGGAGAGGCTCAGGGAAGGAGAGGGGGCTGAACAGAGCAGTGCTGGAGGCAGGAGGGCACTGTGGGTGTGTGGGAGGTGCTGTGCACAGCTGGGCACGGGAACACTGTCCTGAGTGCCTGGCTGTGTCTGCCCTGCCCTCCCAGGCACAGCCCCACAACATCTTCTCTTGGTTCTGCCCTCCCCTGATACTGTCACTGTCATCTGGTGCTCTCAGGGAGGCTCTGGCATTTGCAGCAGCTGAGCCAGGCACTGCCCTTGGGATTCTTGCCAGGCAGCTGTGTCCATGGGAATGGGGTGTCCGAGCTTCCCTGTGAGCTGTGTGGCTGTGGGCAAAGCAGTCCATGGGAAAGGGGAATGAGCTGAGCCCCCTCCCTGAGACCCCATCATGGGCACACCCGGGGATCTCCTTGCTGCGTCCTTCCAAGCTCTGAGCTGCCCTCCTGCCTGCAGATCTGTGCCAGAGCCTCTGGCAGTTCCCTGAATGTGCCACGGGGAAGTGCAGAGATGCCACAGCTGAGGAAATGCTGTTGGGTTTGCCAAGGGAGCTGTGAGTGTCCTTGGCAGAAGGGGGTGCTGAGGACCTTGCCCAGAGACCTTTGGAGAGGGTGAGACATTCAGGGATCCCTCTGCTCTGGGCAAGGTCTGGTGCAGCAGAAATGCTGGGGATTTCTGACCTCAGAGAACCAGGAATGATGTGTGGGCAGGAAAGTAATGCCTATAATTTCGTTTCTTTTCTCCATGCCCTTTAGAAGTGGGAGTGAAGATGGCAACAAGCCTTTCTGCATTAGGAGTGATTCCACTGACAAATCCTGAATATCCAGGCTTGTCCCTCTGCCACATGGCCAAAAACCCAGGGCAGCGGGGCAGGGACGGCTCCTGGAGAGCCCCCATGCACAGGCCTGGCTGCTCCTGGCACACTCAGACAGCACAACTGGAGCTCAGGCAGGGACCTGGGTGAAGGTTTTCCCGGAGCAGGAACAAGGGTGGGTGAGTCACAGTGGGACAGTCTACAGGGAATGACCCATGTTTGGCTCAAAGCAGCCTGTCCTGACTTGTCACTGTCCTTTATCCATGAACATGTCCCCATGTGCAGCCACAGCAAATGTCCAACAGCAGCTCCATCAGCCGCTTCCCTCCTGCTGGCATTGGCAGACACGCGGCAGCTGCAGCTCCTGCACTTCTGCCTCTTCCTGGGCATCTCCCTGGCTGCCCTCCTGGGCCACGGCCTTGTCATCAGTGCCATAGCTTGCGGCCACCACCTGCACAGCCCCATGTTCTTCTTCCTGCTCAACCTGGCCCTCAGCGGCCTGCACCACTGTCCCCAAAGCCATGCACAATTCCCTCTGGGACACCAGGACCATCTCCTACACGGGAGGTGCTGCACGGCTCTTTTTCTTTCTGTTCTTCATGTCAGCAGAGTATTTGCTCCTGACCATCATGTGCTATGACCGCTATGTGTCCATCTGCAGACCCCTGCACTACGGGACCCTCCTGGGCAGCAGAGCTTGTGCCCACATGGCAGCAGCTGCCGGGGCCAGTGCCTTTCTCAATGCTCTCATGCACACGGCCAATACATTTTCCCTGCCCCTGTGCCATGGCAATGCGCTGGGCCAGTTCTTCCACGAGGTTCACCAGATCCTCAAGCTCTCCTAGTCCAACTACTGCTTCAGGGAGTTTGGGTTCATTGGTTTTTCCATCTCTTTAGGATTACGTTGTTTTGTGTTCATTGTTTTCTCCTATGTGCAGATCATCAGGGCTGTGCTGAGGATCCCGTCTGAGCAGGGACGGCACAAAGCCTTCTCCACCTGCCTCCCTCACCTGGCCATGCTCTCCCTGTTCCTCAGCACTGCCATGTTTGCATATCTGAAGCCCCCCCAATCTCCTCCCCATCCCCGGATCTGGCCCTGTCAGTTCTGTTCTCGCTGGTGCCTCCAGCCGTGAACCCCCTCATCTACAGCCTGAGGAAGCAGGAGCTCGAGGCTGCAGTGTGGAAAACTGATGGCTGGATGGTTTCACAAACATTAAACTGCTGGCCAGTTTCTCAAAATCACTTGTCATAAAAGTCATTTTTGATACCTCTTGTTGCTTTACTTTGGAGGTTCTTTTCCTTTGTTTTACTTTTGTAATATTGTCCACAAAGCAGTGTCACTGTTTGTGCCATTTCTCATTTTGTTTGTCTCCACCTTCCCTGTGGCCACAGACTGTGTCAATGAGGGGCTGCACTCCTGGTGGCTTTAAAGGAACCCAAGGATCTGGCAGGCAAGTTTTCTGCAGAGATCCCCCTTTGGTTCTCTTCTCTGGATGAGAGCTGGGGGCAGATCAGTGCTGGCACAGCAGCTGTGCCCAGGAGCAGCAGCCCTTGGTGTTGGCAGCGCTGCTCCCGTGGCCCTGCCCCGCTGCCCTCCTGGCCCTGGTGTTGCTGTAGGGCCGGAGTGCTCTCGGCGCCGGGCACAGGGCTGGGGCTGGCAGTGCCGGGGCTGCAGCAGGGACAGGCCATGGGCTCCGCTGGGGCAGCGCTGACGCCTCAGGGCAGGGCCTCGCTGCTCCAGGCTCCTTGCCCAGGCTCTCTCCAGAACACGCCCAGGCCCAATGCTGTGCACGGAAAAGCCCCGTGAGCAGCCCCAGGGTGGCCGTGGGCAGGCTGGGGGCAAACAGCCCGGCTGGGGCTCTGCAGGGTCCCTGGGGGAGACAGGAAGGAGCAGCAGAGCAGGGGCTGATCCATCCCCACTGTGCTGGACACCCCCGGGCAGCGTCCCAGAGCGTCCTCATGCACCTGCCAACAACATCCCCCCTCTGCAGCCCTGGCCTCTCTCCCAGCTCACACGGGGGCCGCATCCTTGCAGGCACAGACACGGCAGCTCTGGCTCAGGAGCCCCTGTTTGCAGTGCCCAGAGCAGGCCTGAGCACCCCCATGGTGTTGGTGTGGGGAGATGAACCTGAGGGAGCACAAATGCCATCAGCCCCTGGGGCCAGGAAGGGCTGGGGGACAGGAGGGAAACCACTCAGTTCTGTCGTGGCCTCTGAAGTCAGCCAGAAATTTTTTCCCATGGGAGTTTCCATGTGGGAATTGAAATACAAACCAAAACTGAAGGAGGAAGTCCACTGCAGTTTAGGTTGTTCTTCACGAGATTGTTCAAGTCGAGCACAGCCATTCTGTTCAGCAGACACACGGGCAGGGGCTTCTTGGAGCGCTGCTCTGGCACCCATTCTTTGGAGGAGGGGATTGCAGGAAAAAAGAAGGGAAGCCCATCAGCTACTGAAGAGGAAGAGTCACTGACAGGAAGCAGTGGGTTAAGAAATGTGAGGGGAAAAAAGGCAGAAAACATGAGGTGACAAATGTGAGAAATGGGAGTGAAAAAAGGAGGGAAGTGTGAGGGAAGAAAAGGGTAGGAAACCTGTGTGGGAAAGGGTGAGAAAACGGAGGGGAAAATGGTGAAAATGTGAGTGAAAATAGGAGAGGAAGGTGAGAGGAGTAAAAGGCAGGACATATGACGGGAAAATTCTAAGAAAAGTGAGTGGAGAAGGGTGAGAAACATATGGGGAAAATGGAGGGAAATGTGCGGGGAAGAGAGTGAGAAAGTTTACTGGCAAAGAGAGAGAAACAGGCTGCAAATGTGAGGGGAACCTGGTGAGAATCCTGAGGGGAACATTGTGAGAAACCAGAGGGCAGAAAAAGGCAGAAAACATGAGGGGGGGAAAAGGGTGGGAAGTTTGATGGGAAAAGTGGCAGGAAACAAGAGTGAAAAAAGGGCACAAAATGCTAGAGGAAAAGTATTAGGAACATGAGGGGGAAAGAATGATAAATGTGAGGGGAAAAGTGGGAGGAATGGGAGAGGGAAACGCTGGGAAACACGAGGACAAATGTGAGAAACATGAGGAGACAACCTGGAGAAAAATGACTGATGAAAGGAGAAAAGCATGAGGGGAGAAAATGGTAGGATTAATGAGGGAAAAACTGTGAGAATCATGAGAGAACAAAAAAGCAGGAAAAAGTGGGAAGGTGGGGAAATGTGAGAGGTAAAGTGTGAGGAAAGGGAGCTGAAAAGGGTGGGGAAAAGAAGTAAAACTTGGGAGGCAAACATGACAGGAAAACTGTGAGACTCGGGAGGGGGAAGGGGTGGAAATGTGAGAGGGAAAAGAACAGGAAACGTGAAGGGAGAAAAGGAGAGAAGGCAGTATTGGCATGACAGCTGAAATGATTCCTAACACATTCCCCCATGCATTTGCCCATTTATTGCACTAGCCCAGGGCTTCTCTGTATGTCCGTCTCCTCCTGTGCCTTGATTCCTGTTCGGACACAGTAGAAGTGCAGGATGTGCCCACCAGCAGGAGCTGCTCCAGGCTGGGAAGGGGCCAGGTGGTGCTGATTTCCAGAGGCTTCTGTGTCCCAGGTGAGGCCAGGGCAGGAGTGGGTTGAAAGGTGCTGCTGCTGCTCCTCTGTGCCAGAGAGCCCTGGCTGGGCAGGGCACGGCGCCCACTGCACTGCGGGCTCTTTCTCCTGCCACAGCTGGGCACACCTGGCAACAAATCATGACGACTTGTGGGGAAACCAAGGGCTTTGTGGAGGCTGCATTGCTCTGCACACACCCGGGCCACCTGCAGCACAGAGCTTTGGCCCCCAGAAATGTAAACCCGAGGGGAACAGCTGGAAAAGGTTTCATTTTCACCTTTCAACAGAAGCGACTAAAATCAAAGTTACCAAGAAGGGCTCCGATCCCTGGTGCCAGCTCGGTGTGAGAAAGGAGGCATGACTTTATTTCAGTGCTGGGTGCGTGGGGAATCACTTTCCTAACACGTGCTCAGCCAGAAATCCCACCTACTCATTTGTAACCATGGAAACAAGACCTACTCATTACTGTGCTGAAACTCACAGGTTAAACATTCCCTCAAATTAGTTGACATATTTAAATCGCTTCTCAGAAGTTACTGACAGGAGAGTAGGGCTCTCTTGAGAGTCTCTGGTGGTCATTTGGGGAACATCCCATTCCTGCAATTCTCCTCTGATGCCCAAGAGCCTCCTACAACCACTCTTTTCCCCTTGAATTCATTCCAGCTACATTCTTGGGAAGACTACTCTATTCTCAAGGCTAAGGTAGCCACTTGCACACATCAATCACTGCTCCGGAGGAATAGAGGGCTCAACACTCTGTTAATGCAAAGGGAATTCACAATTTGTTACAGTTCAACATTTTCTCAAAACCTGCCTTCTCTGGGAATTGCTCACAAGCATGTCCTCAATGCACCTTGAAAATGTTTTTGCTGACTGAAGCCAGAGTGTGTCTTTCCTTCAGCAATTCAGAAAGAAAAACACAAATTGCTGACTGAAACCTTTCTACTCCCAAATCTGTTCACTGCTCAAGCACAAGCCTCAGGCTCATACCCGATTCCCTCAGTGAGATAGGAGGTAATATTTTGCTTCAGCTGAAGGGTTATTAGAAGAAAGAAGGAAAGTTGTTGGTTCTAGGTGTTGTTATTTAGGGTTTGGATTTGTTCTAGTTGATTTGTTGGGTGTTGCTGTGAGCTGGGAGAGGGGCCAGCGTGAAGACCAGACCAAAAGGGAAGTAGGAGAAGAGGGGAGGGGACAGAAAAGGAGGCGGTGGGGACAGAATACAAGTTTCCTATTTCCCGGCCAAAGGGAAAGGGGACACGGTTCGCCCTGGGCTGGGAAAGGCAGTAAAAAGCAGCATTTTCTGTGTGTGTGTTGTGTGTGTGTTTGGCTCTTGGGAGAGGGAGATACACACCCAGCTCAGGTGAATCCTTCCTCAGAAACAGTTCTCTTTGGCTTTGAGGACTTTGTCTCCCCATTTAATTTCATCTAAGAGTTGGCTCCTTTCTAACACCCCTCTCCCAGCAGCTCAGGGCTGCATTGCACAGTGCTTGCTGTGTGCCAGAGAGCACAAAGCAGGCTGGCCTGGCGCCCCGGAATATTTCTGCAGAACACTCCGCATTTCACCCCTTTGCTCTGGCTCAGTGCACAACTCCAGCACTGCAGGCGCTTCCTCCCAGAGCCGTGTGAGGCCCCGGCTCCTGCAGATGTGACCTGACAAGCTGTCCCTGCCTGCCGCTGGCCTCGGTTCCCCCGGCAGAAGCGCCGTGCCTGAAGGAGGCTGCCCTGTGCCGGAGCCTGCGGAGCAGCCCGGCTCCCTCCCCTGTGCCCAGAGCGCTGCACACACTGCTCGCCTTGGCCAGGAGTTAGAGGGCAGCCGGCACAAGGGTGGCAATCCTCAGCCAGGCCTGCAGCCCTCGGCTGTGGTTTGCCTTTCTCTGCTCCTGTGCACGCTCCGGACGGCCGATGCCACCGGTCTGTGCTGTGCCCAGCACGGCCACGCTTCCCCTCGGGAGCAGCCGGCTGCCAGCTGGGCTCTGAGAGCGCAGGATTCGCCCGGGGCCCCCAAGAGGCACCCAGGGCCGGGCTGCTGCCTCTTGCAGCTCCAAGGGCCTCCTTGCAGCTGCCTCTGCCCCGGCTCAGGCTGCTCCGGGCTCTGCCAGGGCTCTGCTGGGGCTCCAGCCTGGGCAAGGCGGGGCCTGGGCTCACCCTGCAGCCGCTGACAGCTCTGCACCAGCTCCGCGCCTTTCCCAGCAGCCTCCCTGATCTTTCTGCTGTCTCACTTGGGCAAAACTCTCCCCCAGACAAAGAGATTGCACTTAGGGATACAAATGCAAGTGGCAGCAACCCAAATGCTCTCGAGTCAGAGCTCAAGGCCTGCATCTGCACAGGGTATTTGGGCTGCCCCACTCGTCCTTTGGTTCTGCCTGCAAATGCCACTGCCCTTTCTGCCTCAAACACAAGTGCCACAGCTGGGTAAAACCCAGCCCCTGGGCCATATTCCAAAGGCACTGCGGTCCGGAGAGCATGACGAAAGAAGAGCCTACTCCCCCTTCAAACCGTACCAAAGAAGGCATCAATGTCACTTTCCACCTCTAAGCAAAAATGGACAGTTCAGAAGGAAATGTTGAGCATTCTCACAGGCTCAGAAGGAGGACAATCTTCAAAATGACTTGAGGTTTCAGAAACTTTATTTACAATCCTAGGCCAAAATACTACCCTACAATCCTAGGCTAAAATCCTACTCTACAATCTACTACAATGCTGGTGATGGAAGAAAAAGTTTTTAAGTGACTGGTCCATTCCTGTCAACTCCTTCCACCTCTTAAAGGTAAGGATGAGTGGCACCAGGCTGGATGTAGGCTTGGCCGATGTTACAAATGGATGCTGCACAAAGGAAAACAAAAAAGCCAAGAATGAACCATTACTTTCCAAGCTAAGAGCCCCAAAGGCAGGGTAATCTTTTTTTCAATGAAAAGGGGATTGAGTCAGAGTAGGTCTAAGGAGCAACAGTGGGACAACAGTGGCACAGCTTACTGCAAGAGCTGCTAAATGCCCCAGGCCTGGAAATATTTCAGGTCTGAGCATCCTGATCTCTTGAAAGACGCCCCTGCTCATTGCAGGGCACTTGGACCAGATGACCCTTACAGGTCCCTGCCAGCCCAGCCCAGTCTAGGATTCCTGGCTGTTCTCATTTGAACAGCACCAAGAGTGGAGGCGAGGAGGACGAGGCTCATCTGATGCCTGGCACTTCAGTGCAGGAGGAGCCCGTCCCTGGGACACTGTTTCCCCCGCAGCCCCTTGGCATTTTACCTGCAGCAGCTCCTTGGCAGACCAGCGCCGCTCCTCGTCTCTCTGCAGGCAGCAGCTCAGGAAGTCACGCAGCAAAGGGGAGAGAAACTTGGGCTGCTGCAGCTTTGGGATCCCTTTGGTGGCTATCAGGAATCGAGCCTGGAGAAAAAGGAAAGACGAGTCTCTCAGCTGCTTCTTTCACATCTGGAACTGCTCTCCCAGATCCCATTGTTTCAGCTGCACTCTGCAGTGGCAGTTTCTGCCGTGGCACAGAGGCAGAGATGACTTTCCTGGACCAACAAAAAACCCAAAGCCTGATGCAGTCACAGCTTTTCCAGCATCCAGCAGATCTTGCCCTGGCAGCTGATTTCATTGACTGACCTCCTTAGTGGAAACTACATCAGCAAAAGCACCTTTGCTTCTCTGAGGATTCACCTGAGCAGCTTGACAGGCTAGTTGGAAGAGGGACTTTGCTCTACTAACTCACTCTAGTATTTCCAAGGAGTATTACATGAAAAGCAACTCTGCAGCACTTCTTGGTCCCTTAAGCACAGCTGCTATAAAAGTCATCAAGCTTTTTCCTTGGTTCTTGAAAACAATGGTAATTAAAAGTAAAGAAAGGAAATCCCTCAGTTAAGGCAAGTTTCCCTGTGAGAAGAATGGGGGTACACTTCTCTCCAAACCACTGCTTTAGAAACTTTGTTGGGTTTGGGTTACTTTCCTTCATTTCAGGAAAGATAACAGCAGCTCTAAGATGCTTGTTTCCTGTTAGTAGGGCCATCTACACGGCCAAAAGAGCTGGAAGGACTTCTAAGCCAAAGCCCAGTGTTGCCTGAGAAGGGAGATTGTCTGCCTGGGCTAAGGCTTGAGTTCCCCCATGGATGCAACCAAAACCCCAGCAGATGCTGATGTGCTGCAGGGACATTTTCAGAAAGGGACCGTGGTGGAAGTAGTTCCAGCAGATGGCAATGGCATTTTGTCCAATGGCACACAGAACGTGGGATGGGGGAGAAAGACAGCGGGATCAGAGAGTATTTACACCTTACCGAGAGAGGACCTTTATTCCCATAAGGAGGTTCTCCTTCCACCATTTCAATGCCCACAATTCCAAAAGACCAGATGTCTGCTTTGGGGCCATAGGACTCAGCTTTTGCAATTTCAGGCGCCATCCACCAAGCAGTCCCGGTCACCGATCTCCGTCTACTCTGCTCATAGGTGAGTTGAGCAGAGAGGCCAAAATCAGCTGGGGAGAGAGCAAAAGACCATTTTTATTTGAATCCTGTGCAATTAGGAAAGCAAGGAAAAGAATTGCCCAGTTGAAGCTCGAGAATGTGCTGCTGAATCTCCTGGACAACTGTCCCTGCTCTGTTTCCTCAGGACTTTAGCCAAGGAAATATAGCATTGGCTGCTTCAAAAATCCCCACATTTTTTACACGGCCTCCAGCAGTGTCTTTTGTTCCCCTGAAGCTTTAGACTTGTAGCCCCCTCCCTCTGGAAGGGACACACACAGAGCAATGCCACTGTGCACTGCTCGATCCTTGCCATAGGTCTGTGCACGTTGCCACCGCGTGGTCAGCTCACAACAGGCTCCCTGCACTGCCACCAGCACCGTTTTGGGGGGGCTGGCTCTCACTCAAAAGCAGCCCCACAGCCCACATATCCCTGGAATGCTGCACCTGACCAAGAAAATACTGACCCAGCTTGACAGAGCCATCCGTTTTGAGGAGGATGTTGAGGCTCTTCACATCTCGGTGTATCACGTGGTTGGAATGGAGAAAATGCAGTCCTTGCAGGCACTGAGAGAGAAACCAGAAACGGGAGGGCAAAAATCAGTGATGTGATTTTATCACACAACAAAGGAAAGAGCTCTCCAAGATTCCCTCTGCAGGGGAATGAGGAGTAATGGCAGAAGACAGTGCCATTGAGGGCAAGAGCTCGCTGCTCCAACACAGGCAGGGCAGCACCTTTCTAAAGAAAGGCATGTCAGCTTGCCAAAGAGCAACAGCAACGGCTGGTGTAGACTCTGCCCTGCAAACCAGCCAGGACGACTGCTGCTGCAGTGGATGTGCTCAGAAGTACAGAGCATTCTGGCTGCACTGCTAACCTTTCCAGCTGAGGACTCAGAGAAATGAGTCTCTCTTCTTTGCTGCTCCTTTCAAACAGTGCCACCCCCACCTTTGCTTTTACAGGCAAGGAATGCAGTGCAGACAGGCCAAAGTTTAGAGAGGCAAGATGGAGAAGAGCAAATACAAGAGCCAGAGTGAAAGTGCAACAGCGGGAGAGAAGAGGACAAGAACAGAGTCCAGTGAGTGCAGGGGCACTGGCAGGCAGTTCGCTTGAGATGCTCTTGCTTGCCCAGAGCATATCAGCCACACAGAAACAAAGCCTGGCTCACGGAATCGCTCCTGTCCTGAGCCCCTTTCCCAGACAATCCTGCCCAAGCCCTGGGACGCACAGATGGGATCCCTCACCTCTCGACTGATGGTTGCAACGTGGTGTTCACATATGCGAACCTCAGCGATGACATCATCCAGAGAGCCTCCATCCATGTACTCCATCACCAGCCAGAGTTCGTCGAGCACAAGGTAGCTGAAAGAAGGGAACAAGGCCATGCAGATGAACATGCATACATTGGTTTCTTTGCTTGATTCTTGTTTCCGGGTCCCTTTGTGACAAGGACAGAATTCAAGGAATAGACACTCCCTTTAGGCTGTGCATTGTTTGCAGTCTGTGCAGTCTCAAGGAGAACAGCACATCTGTGAAAAAGGAGATATTTTAGATGGCCAGCAAGCAAAAAGTACAGTTTAGTATCAGCCAAGATGAAAAACCTGTCCCGCATGGTATTTCTGGAAAGGAGCACCTAGTGTTCCTGGCATGGCCAGCCCTGGAAAAGAGGGGCAACAATCCAAGGGAAATCCTCCCTAGCATGCTTCATCAGCATTGAAGAAACTTGAAAAAATCAATCCTGAGACAACATGGAGGCAGTGAGCTTACAAGGTATTGACTTAGTATGGGAGGGTTGATTCAGGTTTTTGGCCAGTGTTCCAACTCAGTGTTTGAAAGCCAGGGAAGACACATGCAGGCAAAATACACTCTCTTCCCATCCATTGGAGATGAGTAGAGAAATAATAATTAACTGATTATTAACAGCTCTATTTTCTGCCAGTGTCCAAAGTGGGGTTTTAACCTCGCATGCTTTTACTATGTAAACAAACCTTCATGGGAAGAGACCATGACCACTCACCTGTCTAAATAATCCACAACGTGGGGACTCTTATTCTTCTTCATGACCATGATTTCATTAAGAGCTTGTTGATTCCTATTCGGTCCTTGAAGATTGATTTTCTTGATGGCCACCTAGAATGACACAGAAAATCAGTAACTTTAGAAGCTGGTGGAATGAGACCACAACACACATGGAGCGAGTGATTTTGCAATGACACAGGTGAGCTCTGCCAAAGTGCCTTGCGATTAGACAAAGGAGTAATTAGGAACTGACATTCCTACAGCTCATTTCTCTGCTCCTTTGGGGGCCAGTTCCAGGACACTTTGCCACTGACCACAATTTGCCTTGTCCACTTGTTAAAAATGGTGTGTCAACTCTCACCCCCCAAAGCTCTGAGCACACTCTCTGTTTCTCTGTCCGTACTTCAGAGGAAGAAATGCGTGCCTTGGTACTCTGTGGATACATCTCGGGCTATAGGCAGGGCTTGGGGCTTTTAGGGACGCCTTGCAGATCTCTCCCTACATGCAGTTCCCAAGTGCAGCACTGCAGGTGGCTAAGGAACTGGCAGGAACATTCAGATGTATTTGCTGGCAGCCAGAAATGGGAATTCAGGACTCTGAAGCCGTAGCCCCAGAGAGCAGTGAGATGCTCCAAGGCACCACCTTTGTTGGAGCAATTGAGAGCCAGGGAGAGCGTCCTTCTCTGAAAGGAACCGCTGCCCTCCTTGCCTTCCTTCTGGCAGCTGAGCAGGACAAAGACTGTCCCAAATGCAGCTGGCAGGCTGGCACCAGTCTGTGCTTCTTGTGCCTTTGCAGCACAGCTCTAGCCACAGCTGCAGCCACAGCTGACACGAGAGAGGAAAGCCCTGGAGAGCAGCAGAATCTGCAGGGGCTCTTGACATTTACCTGTCCTCCTGTGGCAGTGTCGATGGCTCTGCAAACCTCTCCAAAAGCCCTAGAAACAAAACAGCAGCAAAGAAAGGAGAAGCCATTTAGACCTTGGAGTGAAAGCCAGTCCAGACAGGAGATGTCTGCTGGAAATGCCTCCAACCTGCAGCATGCAGGAGGGCTCTGCCAGAAGGCAGATGATGCATTTTCCTCTCCAGTGCATGGGCACTGGGCCTGTTTCTGAAGCACTGGGCTTTAGTGCCTCAGCTCAAAAGGCCAGGTGATTCTTTCGTCTTGGATTTCAGTTTCTAAACTGGGCAGTTTTTATCCTGATCACACTATTTCCTTCAGCAAACTCTTGGGAAGAAATGTTCCTTCAAACAGTTATCTGCCTGCTACAAAAAGGGATGGTTGCTGTTTCTGGCAATGAAATCCAAGTGTCTTTGACAATTCCTTCTGACCACACTTCCAAATTCTGGCCGGTACTGAGAGATGGGGCAGACTAACCCCAGTGTCTGAATATGTTTGCATCTTGCCTGACTTCACCCTTGACAGATGTTCCAGCAGCAAATCGTTGCCCCATGATTGCGTACAAGTAACTGTGGTTGGACTCACCCTCTGCCAACAATTTCCTCTTCAATGTATTTCCTTAGGGGATTTTCCATGCTCGCCATTTGCCCTGAGGGAAACAAAATGCAAGATGTTCACTTCAAAGCAGAGATCCCAAGGTTTTTTTTGCTCGGATGGCAGATGAGAAGTCAGGAGTCTAAGGAGAATTTAGGAAGCTGACTATTCTATCCAGTTTGGCCACTAGCACACAGGACTTGCCCAGATCATTTGCTAGCTCACAGCCTTCTGCTGATGCAAGGACAACCCCTGCTTCTGCCTTTAGCAGCTGGGGAAGCTCAGGCAAACCCCAGGCACGTCCAAGCTGCCCTCAGAGGCAGCGGGAACACCCAGAGCACTCTCTTGCTGCCTTGGAGCACAGCCTCTCCTGTGGGGAGCCCTAAATGCTCCTGGGACACCAAAGTGAGGAGGATCATTGGGTCCAGCTGTGCTGGCACGTGCACACAATACACTGTCCCTCAGAGAAGAAAGACACAAGACATACTCAGGAGCTCCAGGGACTCATCCTCATCATCCTCCATCTCCTGTTGCTGAGCAGAAGCCGTGTCAGTGCTGGAGATGAACGAACTGCCCGGCTTCCACTGCACAGCTTGGCCAGCACTAGTGCCTTCAGGTGACACTGCTGCTGCTGCAGGTTCAACAGAAGAGCCTGTGGAGATCTGAGACAACAAAGGAGTTTGTGTCAGAAAGAAAAGTGGCTGGCAGAGATTAGCCCCAGATCCCATTTCAAGTGCAAGCCCTTAGCAAGATGCTGTCAGCCACATGCAGGGCTCTGCCATGGGTTTGTTCTGATGTCCACTCCTCAAACTGGATGGCTCAAAGCCAAAGGCTGGTTTGACTGGAGTGCAAGGCCAGATTCATTGTCCATTTTCTCCAAAATGCATTTGCATGGATTTTCTGAAGGGTGACTGCCAAAATGACCATTCCGCTTTCTCCCAAGGACGCTTTTCCCCTTCCAAGGGCTGCAGACACACTTGCAGCTCTTTGTTCAAATGTTCTACCTTCTCCCATGGAGTCCTCTTTTCCTCCGGCATCTTCTGAACGTGTCCAACCGGCAGCGCTGCTGCTTGGGACAGTTTCTGTGCCTCACAGGAATCTTGGGGCTCCTTGCTGCCAGTCACTTGATGGAAATCTTTGCAGGCTGCCAGGCGAGATGTCAACACTTCCACCTTAAGTCAAAGAGAACAAAGCAGTCAGAGAGTCCAGCTTGTCCCTGTCAGCCAAGAGTCATCGACTGTGAGGAAAGGGAGAGGACCAGATTCACAAGGGATACAGACAGCTTCTTTCCAGATCCATCTGGGTCACCGTGTTCCCCTGCAAGAACACCTCAAGAAACAAGGAGAGCAGGAAGAGGCCAGCAGGAATGCATTCAGATGACTGCTGGCCAAAAGGCCAAAGCACTAGTGCCACTGTGCAGGGCAGCAGCTGAGATTCAGCAGAGCAGGGAGTGTCCTTCAGAGTGCCTGTGGCACACACTGGAGCAGGATGGCACTCAGAGGCATCACCCCACCCCCCTGCTGCTCTGCAGGGGAAAGGCACGAAGGGCAGAAAGCACCAGGTTGGTGACTGCAGTGGCTATTGCTCATTCACTCACTTGTTTCTGTAGAGCTTCTCGCTTCTCAAGGAGGAGACAAATTTTCGCTCGGGCTTCTGCTAGAATCTCCATTTCTTTCTCCAGCCTCTTCTCCCATGCCTTGATCCTAGCCCGAGTTTTCTGCAGCTCTGCCTGCAGCTTGTCTCCAAAGTTCCGTAAAGAACAGGAGACAGAACCTTCCATCAGGGGAGTGGCTACTACTCCTCCGCTTACATGGTTTTGTTGATTGCCCCTCTCCTGATGGAGTTTCCATTGATCCTCAGTTCTTCTGATGTCTTCCCTGCTCTTCCTCCTTGCTGCCATGGTGTCACTCGGAGGTTTGGGCGGCTCTGCTTGTGCCTCTGCCTCCACGTTCTGTACACACAGATGCAGAGCAAGTGACTGGGAGATGCCATCAGGCTCAGCTTTTTCCTTTTTCAGCGTACAAATCACATTCATTCAGCCCCTTCTTTCTGCTTCCCTGCCCACCTCTGCTTCCATTGTAACCCTCCTGTCCCAGTGCTGATCTCTGCAGATGACAAGGCTCTGTGCTTTCAGTGCCTGGGGGACTCCTGGCCTCCTCAGTCCCAAGAGCTCCATTGAATTCCCCTCTCCCTGCCCTTCACTCTGTCCCACTGTGACACTAGCAGTACAATCAGCCTCCATCTGGGTCTGAAGCTCCAACAGCCTCTTCGGAAGCTGACAGGGAACGTGTCTTTTGCCACACAAGAGAAGAGTGACCCCCCCAAAGATTCATGGACAACACATCATCTCTTAGCAGCTTATTAAAAGCCAAAAGACAGGTGGACTCCGAGTGCCTGCCTGCTCTGCTACTGACTGCTCTGCCTGAAGAGGCAAAAGAACAACCTGGCAACAAAGGCACCAAGATCCCTGTCTTCAAACAGCAACTCCACATCCCCAGTGTGTCTCTGAAATGCTCCCGGGTAAGCACAGCCAAGAAGCTCCTGGGGACAAACCACCCCAAAGAGCTTGTGTTCTCAGATCAAGACTTTTGGTGCCTGTGGGTACTTGGCACGTCTGTGGAGAGGGACAGGTGTCCCCAGGCCACAGCGTCCCCTATGTATCCACCAAGGCTGAGCACAGTGCCTTTGACATGCTCCCTCCTCTGCAGACAGGGAACCTTCCTGCTCCAGGCTGGCCCCTATCAGAATCCCAGCAAGCTGGGGCCTAAACACGGCAGCTCAAAGCCCATTTTCCAGCTGTCACTGGCTGAGGGGAATGGCTAGGTCTGGCAGGACTGCAGCACTCAGCATCCTCAGCCACCAACAGCAAGAGCTGGCTGCTCAGAAACTTGCAGCTCTGCCTCGCACTAAAGACAGCACCCTCCAGAAGTGGCACTTACTGTCTGGGAAAGTTCCGGCTGTGGGGTGACAACAGCTGGAGCCTTGTGGTCATTTGGCTCCTCTTCGGCTTCTTGTCCAGGAGCAGAGGAAGCCGGAGGGGAGTCTGTTCTTCCTTCAGTGATCTGTGGACAGACAGGAGCGTGAGACACAGGCCATGACCTATCATTTAGAACCTTCTTTCTCTTCAGCTCTAGAACCAGCTCTACTAAGCACAAATCATCAACGTGGAGAGCAAGGGGATTCTAAGTCACTCTGACTAAATTCTAATGGGCTGATTCAACTGGACACTGCAAATTGCTCCAAATTACATATTCCCCCCTGACTACTATCAGGAAGCACATTCTCTCTGCAAAGCTGATCTTTTAGTTCTTTTAAAGCTCTGGAATGGAAAATTAGGAAATAGGCAGTGATGCCTTTGCTCTTGCTGCTGTAGACATGGAAATGGATTTTCTTGCAGCCTACTCAGCTGGCCCTCTACACTCTACTGCCACAGGCCAAGCTCACAGCTTGCTGCACAATTTTAAACACCAGGAACATCAAATGTTCTTTCCTTACTCACCTCAGGATCAGCACCTCTGAATACCCGGCTCAGGTGACCTGCAGTAGGCAAGGGAAAATGAAGCAGATGCTTTGAGAAAACTGGAGACAACCAGAGCATTTTTAGAAGACCTTCCAAGAAGGCCTCCCAGTCTACATTTTCAAAGTTGTCCTGCTTGACCCAGCAATGGAGGAATTGGCAAACTCTGCTGCCACAGACTCTCCCACGGAGGGAACGCAACCCCTGCAGGCTCCCTTGCAAATGCTGCCCGCACGGCCCTGGCTACACACACCCCCTTTTGAGCTGAACATGTTGACAGGAGCTTTACCCAAGCGGCATCCCAATGGCCTTTCTGTTTCCAAATCAACCCAGTCACTAAGAAAGAGCAGGAAGGCACAAAAACCAGGTTAGGTGACACTCAGGGAAAACCTCTACTTACCTGCCAGGTGAGTCAGGAAATAGCAGGAATAAGTAACTCCATAAACAGTGAAAACTGCAGCGGCGAGTTGCCCAATCATTGTGGCAACTGCTGTGCAAGTTTGCCAACTGTTCTCCAACACTATCAAAAAGCAAGTCTCCTGTCAGTGTGCACGTGCCCACTGACAGACGCCTCAAGGTGCAGGACGCTCCTGCACTGAGCAAGCTCAAGAGCTGCTCTGACACCCCTGAGGCCTTCCGGGCACCAAGGCAACCTTGCGATGTCACCATGACCACGTGGCAACCGTGCCCTGACATCACAAAGCAAAGCCCCGTGACGGTCTGTGAATCGATAGAGACGGATAGAGTGATATTTGTGTTGGTCTACGCTGCATTTTTACCTTTTCCCCCGCTCAGCTGCCTGTTTCAGCTCTTGTTTCTCCCCCTGTGCCCCCTGTGTCCCCTGTTGCTGTGCTGGGTCCGAGCTGGCGGCCGGGCCGGGCGGAGCAGCAGTTCCAGCCCCGGCTGTCCCTGGAGCGCTGGGAGCTGCCGGTGGCCCCAGGCACTGTCCCCTGAGCCAGTGACATCTGCTGTCCTTGTCCAGGGGTGCTGCTCTGCAGGGGAGGAAGCAAGAACAGAGTGAAAGGCTTTGAAGATGGGGCGGCGGCAATCCCTCTGCTTAGATTTCTGTTTAAAGATATATGGACTGTAGCATAGAGAGGAATAATTACATGGATATTTATATATGCAAGTTACTATTTGTATAGGAATATTTCTGTATGTATCTTGGTATATTTATAAATGTATGCTACATATATATGTGTCTGTATATATTCATACATCTTTGTAATAACATATGTATATATGGATGTAAGTATATGTATATGTAAGTATGCTGTTCGATGTGTGTTTTAATTCTATTTCCCATGAATACAGTTGTGTAGGTATTTCTATTTATGCAGTTGGAGTTATATGGCTCTTTAAATAGGTATATTGGTATTCCTAGAAGTAAATATATCTAGTTTTCTATTTACATATGTGTATTGACTTCTGTATTTTGAGGTGGGTGTATCTGGGTGTATCTTTCTATTTAAACATGTTTGGAGATGTATAGTTGTGTCATTGTATCGATTGAGATCTTTGTAGACGACGGTTTAGATAGAACTACTGATATTTTTGTATTCCTAGATGGGCTTTAGGCTTGCAGTAATATGTAATAAATTAAGTTGCTAAACACCTAATTGATCTTTGTGTCTAGTGAGTTGTTGTAGATGTTGGCAATAAATTAAGGTTTTCTTAACTGAAGTGGATATTTCTATATTTTTACATAGCATTGTTGTAAAAATTTAAAAAATCCCTTTTTTAACTTAAATTGAGATATATAGTTAAATTAAATACATAGTTGTATAGTGTCAGCGCCGGTGAAGCATTTTGTAATAAATGACATTTTTCATGTGAAATCACTTCTGGTGTATTTGTCGATCAGCAGTGCAGCTGTAGGAATCTGCAAGAAAATACAATTGTCAACTGCGATGGGTGTTTTGTGATTTGTGCTGTCCAGAGCAATGAGCAGTTGTAAATACTGGAGGATTTTGGCCATGGAAATCTCCATCCGTGCCCAGCACATGCCCCACTTGCACTCAGGCTGCGCAAGGAAAGCACAGATTTGGGATGGCAGCAGAGCCACACCTTGGCTGAGAACTCACTGCAAGGGTGGCTGAGAAAACTCCGGGACTGCACGGAGCCTTCAACTCCAACCAGAGGCACCCAGGGAGGACAAATCCACCCACCATGCCATGGGCAGCTCTTCAGGAAGCGCTCCAAGTGTCCCTCTGAAGGTCATCCTGAAGCCCAGGAGCCAACAGGAATCCTGAGCCAGCTCCGCTGCCTTTGGCAGCACTTTGCAAATGAGCTGCAGCAAGGGGGAGGCCGCAGGGACTGTGCTGCAGGCTGGGGATGAAGGAAGGGCCATGGACACTTGGGCTGAAATTCTCAGAAATCCACAAGGATGGTGAAGAACTGGGAAGCAACAAGTTCTCACAGCCACAACAGTGACGGAAGCCCTTGGTGTGAAGTTCCCTGGGGGAACTCCCAAGGGAGTTGCTGCTTGGATCAGCAGCAGCAGAAGCCAGCAGGATCTGCTCCTTTTCCTGGCTTTGTGTGCAGGGCACAGGCTGTGATGGCCCTTGCCCCACAAAGCCCTTGCCCATGGAGGCTGCAGGTTCAAAGCAATCCCATTGCAGAGAGAGGCTTTGCAGTTGAAGTCCACTGCCCTTGTGTTTCGGGCTGGAACGGCTCTCATGCCAAAGCACAGCAGGTAACCAGGGCTTTGGGAGGCAGAGACTTTAGAGGGAAAGACAGATCAGGCACTCACATGCCTGAAACTCCTTCAGCTCTCTTCTTCTGTAGAATGAGAAAGAAGCAAACTGGGGAGAGGCACATGCAGTCCTTTGAAAAAACACAGTGTCTAACAAGTCCTGTGGCAGAAGAAAAATGGGTAACAACCTTGCCTTGTTTTCATAGCCTGCATCTTCTGCAGAGGAGACAATGGGATGGACAGGAGGAAGGGGAGGGGAGGAATGACTGTGTTAACCCAGTCTGCCTTGCTGTGTCCTGCTATACTTTGCAGCAGTGAACATTAGAGGTAATGCCAAATTCCTATTTAGCACCATGACACGCTGCTGCTTCATTGCAAAACTGCCTCAGCATTGTTATAAATACATATTAAGTGTTTGTCTTTTTACAAATATGAAAATGAATCTTAGATGTGTTATGGTAGAAAGTTATGCTACAGTAATATACCCTCTTGTAGTGGTGGGATAAATACAGTTTTTAGGCTATAGCAGATGCTTTTTGTAACTAGTTAAAAATATTACAAAAAAATTGGAGAAGCAATGAAGAAATTCCTCACATAATCTCATGTGGATAGACCCAATAGCAAGGACACCGACGACTCCAATGGGAAGAATTTATTGCCTTCGTTATCAAGAGATTTACGACTTTGTGGAGGCATGAAAAATTTATGTGCAAGAAAGAATGGTGGGAGAGAAAAGTTGCAATTAAGCAGGAACACCTAAAGTCAAAAGGAATGTGTAAATCACATACGAAATTTATGAATACGCAATAACCTATGGTATTTAAAGGAAAGATCTTTTGTTAGCAAGCTGTGCTTTGGGTGGAAACACCAGGCACCCAGACGCCTGTAGTTTTGCTTTTCTTATGTCTCTTCTTATTGTTTATTATTAAACTTTTAAAATTTTAACAAAAACTGAACTGTGTTTTTCTCAGAGAAAATCAGCTGAATTTCTTGTCAGTTTAAGCAGATGTGGTGAGAAACAGTGACAGTGATTCAAACAGGTTTTCTAACCTTGTCATCCAGAGGGAATTTTGGCTTGCTTTTTCTTCACTGTATGCAAAACATTTTGGAGTTGTTCTGGATCCTTCGAGGAGGTATCCACAACCGACCAAAATAGAAAAGGGGGATTATGGCATTCATTCTCTTTTAACACCTATTTGCACTAAGCTCTAGCTTCAGCTTAGTAAGGAAAAGGAGAGATTTTCTTTAGTCATGCAGTGCGGAATCATTGGTGTAGGAACAGCCACAATTCCAGGTGTAAGAACAGTGTGTTCTTGCTCTTAACAGGACATTGTGGACAAAAAAAAGCCCCCAAATCCTCACGATTCACCTCTTAGGTAAAACCAGAATGGTTCATGGTGTCAAACTAGCAGGTGATGGAAATAACAAATGTCCCTGGGCTGGGGCAGAAGCCTGGGAGTCAAAGGCTTGGGAAAAGAGAGCTGGCAAAGCCAGCCCAAGCTGCAGGCTGGCATTGGGCTCAAGGCAAGAAGGAGCTTGTGCTGCCAGCACGGGAAGGGACTCCAGGCACAGGAGCTGGCCGGTGGCAGGAGCAGCTGCTGCTGTCACCACCAGGGAAGGGCTGGCAGCGCGCAGGAGCAGCGGGCACATTGCTGGTGGGGACAGCTGGCAAGTTGGAGCGGGCCAAGCGAGGATCAAGAGAGGCTGCTGCTTGTTGTAAAAGTAGTTTTTGACATGGTTACACAAGTCTCACCAAGGTCAGAGCGTTACAGTCTGTGCCATTCTGCAAAATGGCTTCTAGCACAGAGTCCCCATGTGCCAAGCAGAAGCGGCAGCAGCAGCACCCCCAATCCAATGCATTCTATTCCTAAATCATCCAATCTGCTACAAACACGATGCTCTTCCTGTCTTTTTTGCACCTGTCCTGGTCTAACACAGTTGTGGGACAATGGTGGTCGTTTCTTACACAAGGGCCTACGCCTACAGCCTTTCGATTCAGTCTAGCAATGTCAGCAATGCTCTGTTATGTTTATGATATGTCTAGGACTTAGTGAACTTTGCGCGAGGTAATGCTACTGAAGTTTAAACTGGACTTCAGGGCTTTTCTATCAACTAATACAGTGTCCGATGTGCTTAAGGCACTTAAGGCAGCTTTTTACTCACCTAAAACTAAAACTTCCATTCCCACTTCTTGCCCGTGTGACTTTATGGATCTCAGTTTTTCTGAGAGTTTCAAAGCAAGCCCTGCATTCTTTTCTGCCTCTTAGCCTGTGTGCACGGGGTCCTGGGAGATTTCTATCTGGTTTCCAACAGGGCTGGGACACAGCTCCATGGGTCCCTTCTCTTCTTGTTCCCAGGTCTCCACACGGTGCAGGTGGTTTCCAGCTGTGACCTCCTTTCCAATGAAGAATCCATGGATCCCCCCAGTACAGCTGCAAGGGGTAGGATTTGATCTCCTTCCAGCTGGGATCCAGGAGCCTTGCAGTGTCCCATGGTTCCAACTGGATGACCCCAAGGTGCTGGGAATGCAAAGGGATGATGGTGGAGCAGATGAAGCATTAGTTGCAACACACGTGTGTGGAAGAGCCCCTAAAAGGCATCAGATATGGTCAGGAAGCCGTGGAGCAGAGAGGTGGGTTTGGGAGAGGAAGGGCAATTCCTCTGGGAATGTGGGCTTGAGAAATGAGGCACTTGGGAATGGCGGAATTGCCGTGGAATTTCCATGGCTGTATCTCACTGTCATCTCTCCCGGCGCGGGGGATCAGGTGTAGCCAGGGTTGCGGCGGTCCGGTCCGGGGGCGGGACGAGGATGACTCGTGCAGGCGGGGTTTTGGGGCCGGGGCTGGCGCAAGGGAATGGGTCTTCCCGGGCTTCACCAACCAGGTCCGAAGGCCGACCCGGGAGAGCAGGTGTACCCAGGATTCACCAGCCAAGTCCTGGGTCAGAACGGCAGCGGACAACAGGTCTACCCAGGGTCCTGGAGGTCCAGGGACGGGACGAGCGGTCTAGCCAGGATTTTGGAGCCAGGTTTGGCGGGCGGCACGGGGGAACAGGTCTACCCCGGCATTCGGCAGCCAGGGACCAAGTCCGGCGGCGGACAACAGGTCTACCCATGCATTCGCCGGCAAGGGACTGTCTGGTCGAAGAGAACAGGTCTACCCAGGCCTTGGGCAGCCAGTTAGAGTGGCGGCAGAAACAGGTCTGCCCCGGCATTCACCAGCCAGGAACAAAGTCCGGCCGCGGACAACAGGTCTACCCAGGAAACAAGTCCGGCGGCGGAAAGCAGGTCTACCCAGGAAACGAGTCCTGCTGCGGACAGCAGGTCTAGCCCGGGGCATTTGGCAGCCAGTGACCAAGTCCGACCGCAGACAGCAGGTCTCCCCAGGGACAAAGTCCTGCCGCGGACAACAGGACAGCTGCCGGTCCCTGTGCAGCAGAAGGAAGCCGCAGGGCGGGCGCCCGGGCGGCAGCGACAGCCGCTCCCTGGGCAGCAGCTTGAAGCCAGCGCGCCCGTCCCGCCCGTCCGGCAGCAGCCGCGCCCTGGGGAGCTGCTGGGAGCCGCAGGGTGGGCGCCTGCGCCCCTCCCGCCCCGCCGCCGGCTGCTGCCTGTTGGCCGCGCTCCGGCGCCTGATGCGGAGCAGGATGTCGGGGCGGTCGCGGCGAAACCAGGGGTTCCTGTAGTGGAGCCAGGCGCCGGCATCGCCCGGCGCGGCTGCGCCAACCCAGCCCGGCCCCTTGCGGAAGCCGTAGCGGTTCAACTGGCGCAGGAAGCTGCGAAACTGCGTGGCCCGGAAGGTGTGCGGGGCCGGCCCCTGGGAGCCGCCCGGGCCGAGCAGCTCCCGCTCCAAGAGGGAGCGGTCGATGAGCAGCCCCCGCGCCTGGCTGTCCCAGCGCACGGAGCGGACGCGGGGGCTGTTTGCCAGGCGCCACAGCTTGGCGGGGAAGGTGCCGGCGCTGAGCCCGGCGGGCAGCGGCAGCTCCGGCATGGCGTCCATCGCCAACAGTGGCCACAACGGCCGGAGGGCAACGGCCGCAGCACAGCACGGCTCGGCACTTTGCGGTTCGGCTCGGCTCGGCACGGCACGGCCGAGCACAGCACGGCTCGGCACAGATCAGCACAACTCGGCTCGGCAAGGTAGGGCACGGGAAGCCCGTGGCCAGGGTGGGCTCTGGGAGCAGTGGTGGACTCTGTCCCCACGCTGCATCCTGTACCTGGATCACCGTCGGTGACGGAGGAAAAGGCCATTGCTTTGTCTTGGCTGGGGAAAGGATGAAAAGGGGACATGAGAAAGCATTCTTTTGGTCACCTTTTCAGCAGACTAACTGCTTTTTTCTCGCCATCTCTGCCTGTTTTTTGCAGAGTTGGAACATCTTTCATGATTTGGAGTCAGCAGCAGCAGCAGGAAGGGGCAGTGATTTTGTCAGCATTGTCATCAAAACGCTAGTGCTACCCCATGGATGGATGTTGCTTGATGCAAGGGATGAAAGGCCTTCACTTGTAGGGCGCTCACGCCGGTGTCTTCCCAAAGGACGTTGCCATTTTCTTTCCTCAGGAATCGCTTCTTCTGTTTTTCCCCCCATCTGGGGAGATTTCCAATGCAAATGCCTCCTGCAGCCAGCTCTTGCCAATGCAGACTGACAAAGGAGATCTTGCAATGGACAGAGACTCCCTAGAGCTGGTGTGGAGAGGTGAGGGGCCAAGGTTTGTCCTTTAGTCTTGAAGTCTTGTTGGGGAGCTGATTGTGCTTTGGGGGACTGACAAAAATGTTGTGTCCTGAAAGACCACAGAGACTTTGGGGTTGTCATGTTGGGGCAGAAATTTATGTCTGAGAACTTTTTGAAATGCCTTTTTTTTTTTTTTCCCCCTCCCCTGCAGAGAACCTTTTCGTACCTTTTGGGGAACTTCCGTCTGCTGGTCTCCCAGATCCAGCCGTTTCCCAGGGTTCCTTCCCAAACTGAGGAGTAGCCCATGGCCTCCACTCTCCAGCTGAAACAGAAAGAAGCACAGAGCTTGCTGTTGCGGGAGAAGAGCTTCTCTTTCCTCCCAGCTTTCCCTTTGGGGCAGGTTGGTATGTGCTCATTTGATAAAGGGAGGTTTAAACTCTGGAGGTGTTGCATTTCAAACTGCTCCAGCCTCGAGCTCTAGTGTGGGTATCCTTGGACAAAAGGCCTCCCTGTGTGAGCTCCCAGTGGGCTGGTTCAGTAAGGAAGTTGATATTTCAGGCTTGTGACTGCTGAAAGCAGTTGGTTTCTGGAGGTGTCCGGAGCTGGGAGCGACTACTTTTCTCACCTGGCTGCAGAAAAGGTAGTTGGAAAGTGGGGATTGCACTTGCAGAGATGGCAATCAGGGGTGTTTTCCGAGAAATGGGCTGGCGGAGAGGCAGGTCTTGTGCTCAACTGGCTGTGTGTTTGTTTTGGTGGTGGGGAAATGTTGTAATGAATCAGCCAAGACTCCATAGCCTTCATGCAGGAAAAGCCAATTCTTTATTCACATCGCTTCTTTTGTCCAGTTTTCAGGGACCTCATGCACCACACCCATTGGCGGGTAGTTTTCTTACTGCCTCATTTATTGGTCAGAAGGTCATTTGTGTGTATGTGCTAAGTTTCAGGTTGTTTCCATTTTTCCTTGGTGGGTTCTGATGGAACAGAGCTAATATTTATGCAGATGCACTTGTTTTTCTCCCTAGGAACGGGCTGTTTTGTGAACAAACTTCACCTTCTCTAAACAGTTTTACACTTGGAGCTTGCAGGCTATTGCTGGCTGCTTAGCTGAAGTAGCATGGCCTCATCCATATTCCATAAGACCTTTCTTTAATAACATTTTTTACCTGTCTGCAGCAGGGAGAGTCACAGACACAGACACAGACACCAGCTGAAGCAACAGTGTCATTTACTATCATGCAGGAGTGCAAAGACAAATCAGAAAAGAAGGTGGTAAGCAATGCACCTTATCACTGGTACAAAAGGTTGCCTCTAGTGGTTAAGAAAGATACATCAGCAGACACCCTTTTTACTTTATCCTTCATCCAGATCCACTCATCAGGTGGGGAAAGCTGTCCCAGCAAAGCTCGGGAAAGTCACTGCGAGGAACTAGGAAATCCTACACTGCCTCCCCCTTTCTTGGCCACCAGGCTTCTGACTGCACTGTGAGAGTAGCCCAGCTTTGACAGTGGTGAACGAGCAATCTGACAGACCTTCTGGGGCAGGAGATCTGATTTCCTTCTCCTCTTGGTTTTCTCCCTGAGCCTGTCCAGGGCTCAAGGAGGAAGCAAGGCCAGATGTGGCCTTGTCTGGTTTCTTCATGCTGAAAGGTAAAGATGTGTTTCACCAATGAATGAATGCATAGATCCTAATGATAGTAACACTTGGTTAAGGAGCAGATCCATCGAACGTTTGGTTGGAAGGGTCATCCAGAGGGCAGATTTAGCTCAGGACCTGTTGTTCAGGCCTTAGTCCTTCAGTATTTTGTGGTGCAAATCAATGCCCTGGAAAGCTGGAAACAAATGAGTCCCTCTTGAGCACGTTTCAGAGCGGGAGCAGGATTAGCCCTGCAAGGCCGGGCTAGGGCCAAGAGCAGAGGGCCAGCAGGCTGCATTTGCCCAGAGGCAGCCGTCCAGACCAAGAAGGCCACTGGTGCCCGGGGCCTGAGGTGCCCGAGGCTGCCTCCCCGCTGTGCAGCTCTGCAGAGCCCGTGGAGCGCAGGGTCCCGGGCAGCCAGGGCGGCCTGGCTGCCTTGGAGCACGAGGGGTGTCCCAGAATGCTGCGGCCCTTGGCTTTTTAACTGTTGCTCAGAGTCTTGTCATTAGTCCACACTGTCTGACATGTTTTCCTTTCCTCTGGCATATTGAAGAGAGCTTTTGGAGAAAAGTGGCTGATGTAGCTTCTGCTGGTGCTGGTGCTTTTGTCTGCAGGTCAGGGCAGGTGGTTTGAACCAAGGACGGAGTCCGCAGTTAACACTGCAGTTTTGCCAAGCCAAGAAAACCATTCACAACTGGGTGACCGATGCTGAGCCGCTTTGCTAGTTTTTGGAAAGTTATCACCTTAAAAAACCCAACAAATGTTCCTACATGAGGGTACCAGCAGTGTACCAAAGATCCCAACTTTTTCCACCTCTTTTCTGTGTCTTTGGTGTTTCTAAGTTCCCCATTCCCCAGCAGGAATGAAAGCATGTATGATAATGTGAGTGATTTGAGAGCTCTGTGTTGTGCCCTGCCACATCAGCGTTGATGACAGGCTGGACATGGACAGGTGTGTCGAGTTCAATTCATCCCAGTTCTGTGCCAACAGCAGCCCCAAGATGCCGAGAAGAGCAAGGACGGTGGGTGGGTGTGCACGCACAGCCCTGTGGCCTGACTGCTGTGTGGGCAGAAGGTTCTCAACAGCAGTACATCTTCACTCCCCCAAGTGGGAAGAATCTATCAAATCTATATGAAATGAAAATATTTATGAAACTGCACTCAATGGTACATATTTATGTGTATCATAGATGCAATTTATCAAATATAATGCTGCATATTCTGTATTTTGATATGCCATAATCAATAGAATATATCAAATATAGAGTTGATCTTTCCCTAAGCTATTGCCTGTGGGTCCTAGAGGCCATCTCCTAGTGTTACTACATTTGTGCCTTCTGGTACTAGTTCTTATAGCAGCAACTCCCCTGGGAGTTCCTCCAGGGAACTTCACAGCAAGGGCTTCCATCACTGTCGTGGCTGTGGGAACTTGTTGCTTGCCAGTTCTCCCCCAGAATCCTTGTGGATTCTGGAGCATGTCAGCACAGGTGTCCATGGCCCTTCCTTCATCCCCAGCCTGCAGCACTCACAGCCCTGCGGCCTCCCCCTTGCTGCAGCTCGTTTGCAAAGTGCTGCCAAAGGCAGCGGAGCTGGCTCAGGATCCCTGTTGGCTCCTGGGCTCCAGGATGACCTTCAGAGGGACACTTGGAGCGCTTCCTGAAGAGCTGCCCGTGGCATGGCGGGTGGATTTGTCCTCCCTGGGTGCCTCTGGTTGGAGTTGGAGGCTCCGTGGAGTCCCGGAGTTTTCTCAACGGCCTTTGCAGCGAGTTCTCAGCCAAGGTGTGGCTCTGCTGCCATCCCAAATCTGCACCTGCCTTGCCCAGCCTGAGTGCAAGTGGGGCATGTGCTGGGCACAGATGGAGATTTCCATGGCCAAAATCCTCCAGTATTTACAACTGCTCATTGCTCTGGACAGCACAAATCACAAAACACCCATCGCAGTTGACAATTGTAATTTCTCGCAGATTCCTACAGCTGCGCTGCTGATCGACAAATACACCAGAATTGATTTCACATGGAAAATGTCATTTATTACAAATCGCTACACCCGCGCTGACAATACAGAACTATGCTGATATCAATTTAAGTTTAAAAAAAGGAATTGATTAGATTTTTACAACAACGCTATGTAAAAATATAGAAATATCCACTTCAGTTAAGCAAACCTTAATTTATTGCCAACATCTACAACAACTCACTAGACACAAAGATCAATTAGGTGTTTAGCAACTTAATTTATTACATATTACTGCAAGCCTAAAGCCCATCTAGGAATACAAAAATATCAGTGTTTCTATCTAAACAGTCGTCTACAAAGATCTCTATCGATACAATGACACAACTATACATCTCCAGACATGTTTAAATAGAAAGATACACCCAGATACACCCACCTCAAAATACAGAAGTCAATACACAGATGTAAATAGAAAACTGGATATATTTACTTCTAGGAATACCAATATACCTATTTAAAGAGCCATATAACTCCAACTGCATAAACAGAAATACCTACACAACTGTATTCATAGGAAATAGAATTAAAACACACATAGAACAGCATACTTACATATACATATACTTACATCCATATATACATGTGTTATTACAAAGATGTATGCATATATACAGACACATATATATGTAGCATACATTTATAAATATACCAAGATACATACAGAAATATTCCTATACAAATAGTAACTTGCATATATAAATATCCATGTAATTATTCCTCTCTATGCTACAGTCCATTTATCTTTAAACAGAAATCTAAGCAGTGGGATTCCCACCACCCCATCTTCAAAGCCTTTCACTCTGTTCTTGCTTCCTCCCCTGCAGAGCAGCACCCCTGGACAAGGACAGCAGATGGCACTGGCTCAGGGGACAGTGCCTGGGGCCACCGGCAGCTCCCAGCGCTCCAGGGACACCCGGGGCTGGAACTGCTGCTCCGCCCGGCCCGGCCGCCAGCTCAGACCCAGCACAGCAACAGGGGACACAGGGGGCACAGGGGGAGAAACAAGAGCTGAAACAGGCAGCTGAGAGGGGGAAAAGAGGTAAAAATGCAGCCTAGACCTACACAAACATCACTCTATCCATCTCTATCAATTCACAGACCGTCACGGGGCTTTGCTTTGTGATGTCAGGGCACGGTTGCCACGTGGTCGTGGTGACATCGCAAGGTTGCCTTGGTGCCCGGAAGGCCTCAGGGGTGTCAGAGCAGCTCTTGGGCTTGCTCGGTGCAGGAACTTGGTCCTGTGCTTGAGGCTTTTGTCAGTGGGCAGCTGCTGACTGACAGGAGACTCCTTTTAGCTAGCGTTAGAGCGCACTCTGCAAACTTGCACAGCAGTTGCCACAACGATTGGGCAACTCGCCGCTGCAGTTTTCACTGTTTATGGAGTTACTTATTCCTGCTATTTCCTGACTAACCTGGCACGTAAGTAGAGGTTTTCCCTGAGTGTCACCTAACCTGGTTTTTGTGTCTTCCTGCTCTTTCTTAGTGACTGAGTTGATTTGGAAACAGAAAGGCCATTGGGATGCCACTTGGGTAAAGGTGCTGTCAACACGTTCAGCTCAAAAGGGGGTGTGTGTAGCCACAGCCGTGCAGGCAGCATTTGCAAGGGAGCCTGCAGGGGTTGCGTTCCCTCCGTGGGAGAGTCTGTGGCAGCAGAGTTTGCCAATTCCTCCATTGCTGGGTCAAGCAGGACAACTTTGAAAATGTAGACTGGGAGGCCTTCTTGGAAGGTCTTCTAAAAATGCTCTGGTTGTCTCCAGTTTTCTCAAAGCATCTGCTTCATTTTCCCTTGCCCACTGCAGGTCACCTGAGCCGGGTATTCAGAGGTGCTGATCCCAAGGTGAGTAAGGAAAGAACATTTGACGTTCCTGGTGTTTAAGAATTCTGCAGCAAGCTGTGAGCTTGGCCTGTGGCAGTAGAGTGTAGAGGGCCAGCTGAGTAGGCTGCAAGAAAATCCATTTCCATGTCTACAGCAGCAAGAGCAGAGGCATCACTGCCTATTTCCTAATTTTCCATTCCAGAGCTTTAAAAGAACTAAAAGAGAAGTTTTGCCAGAGAATGTGCTTCCTGATAGTAGTCAGGGGGGAATATGCAATTTGGAGCAATTTGCAGTGTCCAGTTGAATCAGCCCATTAGAATTTCGTCAGAGTGACTTAGAATCCCCTTGCTCTCCAAGTTGATGATTTGTGCCCTGCATGTGGCTGACAGCATCTTGCTAAGGGCTTGCACTTGAAATGGGATCTGGGGCTAATCTCTGCCAGCCACTTTTCTTTCTGACACAAACTCCTTTGTTGTCTCAGATCTCCACAGGCTCTTCTGTTGAACCTGCAGCAGCAGCAGTGTCACCTGAAGGCACTAGTGCTGGCCAAGCTGTGCAGTGGAACCCGGGCAGTTCGTTCATCTCCAGCACTGACAGGGCTTCTGCTCAGCAACAGGCGATGGAGGATGATGAGGATGAGTCCCTGAAGCTCCTGAGTATGTCTTGTGTCTTTCTTCTCTGAGGGACAATGTATTGTGTGCACGTGCCAGCACAGCTGGACCCAATGATCCTCCTCACTTTGGTGTCCCAGGAGCATTTAGGGCTCCCCACAGGAGAGGCTGTGCTCCAAGGCAGCAAGAGAGTGCTCTAGGTGTTCCCGCTGCCTCTGAGGGCAGCTTGGACGTGCCTGGGGTTTGCCTGAGCTTCCCCAGCTGCTAAAGGCAGAAGCAGGGGTTGTCCTTGCATCAGCAGAAGGCTGTGAGCTAGCAAATGATCTGGGCAAGTCCTGTGTGCTAGTGGCCAAACTGGATAGAATAGTCAGCTTCCTAAATTCTCCTTAGACTCCTGACTTCTCATCCGCCATCCGAGCAAAAAAAACCTTCACGGAAATTGATTGGTTTTGGCATTTTGTCTTTTGGTTGTGGTTTTAGTTTGGGGTTTTTTCCGGATTTTTTTTGGGTAGAGGTTTTTCTCCATCTTGAAGGAGCTCTTCTGCCCCATGTGTCTTAGTGGCGTCATTTTGATGACTGTTCTTATTTACCACTACTACATCTGCAGGTTTTTTAATGAGAAGATTATATATTTGTCAGTGAGGACTCTTTGGAAAGAACATCAGGTGACAGCAGAAACAGAGAGCAAGAGCTGGTGTTTCTGGGCCCCCAATGAAAAAAAACAGATCTTTTTATTACAATCTGCATTTAATAACCTAGTTTTGTTCCTAGAAAGATACATCCAAGAGACATAGGCCTGGGACATGATCAGATAAAAGTGCACTGTAGGCATTTCTCAGGAGTGAGCCTCCAGCCCCTCTGCTGTATATTCCTCAGATCCATGACACTTTTTCCTACCTGATTCCCAGTCATTCCCATGACTGTTAGAATGCTACCCACTGGCCCAAGCCCTGCTCAGATCAGTCTCTAGGAAAACACATCAAGTCCTTTGTGATTCTACAGCACAAGTCATTGAAGCTGCTTCTTGCCCAGAGCAGCTGCCGGTCCTGTGCCCTCAGATAAGACCTGGTGGGGCTGAGAAGAGAGCCCAGCTGACTCTCTGTCTCCCGTCACCTGTTGGCACAAAAGGGCACTGACGTGCACCTGGGTGTGTCTGCTCTCCAAGCCAATCCTGCCGTGTCCTCAGTGGGGGCACCAGCTTGGAAGGGGCTGGGTGTGGCCGTGCCTTCTTGCCATTGCTTGTCAGTGCTGGTGCCTGGGCTTTGGCAGCTTTGTGGCGGTGGCTGCCCTGGCCCTGAGGGCTGGTGTGAGCGCCGAGGCTGGAGCCTTCCTTAGCTGGGAGAGTCCCGCTGCCGGCCGGCCGCTGCAGCGCGGAGCTGCCCCGAGGCAGCAGCCCCTGCTCTGGGCCGGCTCCTGCACGGCCTGGGCTGGGCTCACAGAGGGTCAGCATCTCCTCTGGGCAGCTGTCCGTGTCCCGCCGGCACCTGAGGAGCACTGCTGTCCCTGCTGCCCTTGCCCGCTGCGGGAAGGTGGGCACGTGTGCGGGGCTGAGAGGGCGAGTGCAATGGCAGGGACTGATCCCTGCTGTCAGGGGGAGGAGAAGCAGTGTGGTTCTTCACGTGGGCCACGGGCAAGGGCGTCTTCCAGCTCAGCCTGCTCATCAAGGGTGAGGGTCCTGCTGCTGAAGGCCCCTTGGGATTGGTTAGAGCATGAGCTGCTTGGGTTTACAAAGGGAAAGGCATTCCTTTGGGAAACTGCTGCAAGGTGGGGAAGAGGCCCTCCTCTCCTGGGAATGCATCTCCCTGTGCTTTGTTTGCTGTCAAGAGATCTCTTCAAAGGACTGTAGAAATCAGTGCTGGCCTGCTTGTACTGCAGAGCTGCCTGTCTTGTTGCAATTGTTGTTCTGGTTGTTGTTACCCAGCTGGCCACAAAGGACTCAGAAGGCCAGACTGTAGAGCCCCAGCAGGGCTGCCTTTTGTATCTCTTGGATAGTGGGATCTCTGCTTTCAAGTGAGCATCTTGCATTTTGTTTCCCTCAGGGCAAATGGCGAGCATGGAAAATCCCCGAAGGAAATACATTGAAGAGGAAATTGTTGGCAGAGGGTGAGTCCAACCACAGTTACTTGTACGCAATCATGGGGCAACGATTTGCTGCTGGAATATCTGTCAAGGGTGAAGTCAGGCAAGTTGCAAACATATTCAGACACTGGGGTTAGTCTGCCCCATCTCTCAGTACCAGCCAGAATTTGGAAGTGTGGTCAGAAGGAATTGTCAAAGACACTTGGATTTCATTGCCAGAAACAGCAACCACCGCTTTTTGTAGCAGGCAGATAACTGTTTGAAGGAACATTTCTTCCCAAGAGTTTGCTAAAGGAAATAGTGTGATCAGGATAAAAACTGCCCAGTTTAGAAACTGAAATCCAAGATGAAAGAATCACCTGGCCTTTTGAGCTGAGGCACTAAAGCCCAATGCTTCAGAAACAGGCTCACTGCCCATGCACTGGAGAGGAAAATGCATCATCTGCCTTCTGGCAGAGCCCTCCTGCATGCTGCAGGTTGGAGGCATTTCCAGCAGACATCTCCTGTCTGGGCTGGCTTTCACTCCAAGGTCTAAATGGCTTCTCATTTCTTTGCTGCTGTTTTGTTTCTAGGGCTTTTGGAGAGGTTTGCAGAGCCATCGACACTGCCACAGGAGGACAGGTAAATGTCAAGAGCCCCTGCAGATTCTGCTGCTCTCCAGGGCTTTCCTCTCTCGTGTCAGCTGTGGCTGCAGCTGTGGCTAGAGCTGTGCTGCAAAGGCACAAGAAGCACAGACTGGTGCCAGCCAGCCAGCTGCATTTGGGACAGTCTTTGTCCTGCTCAGCTGCCAGAAGGAAGGCAAGGAGGGCAGCGGTTCCTTTCAGAGAAGGACGCTCTCCCTGGCTCTCAATTGCTCCAACAAAGGTGGTGCCTTGGAGCATCTCACTGCTCTCTGGGGCTACGGCTTCAGAGTCCTCAATTCCCATTTCTGGCTGCCAGCAAATACATCTGAATGTTCCTGGCAGTTCCTTAGCCACCTGCAGTGCTGCACTTGGGAACTGCACGTAGGGAGAGATCTGCAAGGCGTCCCTAAAAGCCCCAAGCCCTGCCTATAGCCCGAGATGTATCCACAGAGTACCAAGGCACGCATTTCTTCCTCTGAAGTACGGACAGAGAAACAGAGAGTGTGCTCAGAGCTTTGGGGGGTGAGAGTTGAGACACCATTTTTAACAAGTGGACAAGGCAAATTGTGGTCAGTGGCCACGTGTCCTGGAACTGGCCCCCAAAGGAGCAGAGAAATGAGCTGTAGGAATGTCAGTTCCTAATTACTCCTTTGTCTAATCGCAAGGCACTTTGGCAGAGCTCACCTGTGTCATTGCAAAATCACTCGCTCCATGTGTGTTGTGGTCTCATTCCACCAGCTTCTAAAGTTACTGATTTTCTGTGTCATTCTAGGTGGCCATCAAGAAAATCAATCTTCAAGGACTGAACAGGAATCAACAAGCGCTTAATGAAATCATGGTCATGAAGAAGAATAAGAGTCCCCACGTTGTGGATTATTTAGACAGGTGAGTGGTCATGGTCTCTTCCCATGAAGGTTTGTTTACATAGTAAAAGCATGTGAGGTTAAAACCCCACTTTGGACACTGGCAGAAAATAGAGCTGTTAATAATCAGTTAATTATTATTTCTCTACTCATCTCCAGTGGATGGGAAGAGAGTGTATTTTGCCTGCATGTGTCTTCCCTGGCTTTCAAACACTGAGTTGGAACATTGGCCAAAAACCTGAATCAACCCTCCCATACTAAGTCAATACCTTGTAAGCTCACTGCCTCCATGTTGTCTCAGGATTGATTTTTTCAAGTTTCTTCAACGCTGATGAAGCATGCTAGAGAGGATTTCCCTTGGATTGTTGCCCCTCTTTTCCAGGGCTGGCCATGCCAGGAACACTAGGTGTTCCTTTCCAGAAATACCATGCGGGACAGGTTTTTCATCTTGGCTGATACTAAAGTGTACTTTTTGCTTGCTGGCCATCTAAAATATCTCCTTTTTCACAGATGTGCTGTTCTCCTTGAGACTGCACAGACTGCAAACAATGCACAGCCTGGAGGGCATGTCTGTTCCTTGAATTCTGTCCTTGTCACAAAGGGACCCGGAAACAAGAATCAAGCAAAGAAACCAATGTATGCATGTTCATCTGCATGGCCTTGTTCCCTTCTTTCAGCTACCTTGTGCTCGACGAACTCTGGCTGGTGATGGAGTACATGGATGGAGGCTCTCTGGATGATGTCATCGCTGAGGTTCGCATATGTGAACACCACGTTGCAACCATCAGTCGAGAGGTGAGGGATCCCATCTGTGCGTCCCAGGGCTTGGGCAGGATTGTCTGGGAAAGGGGCTCAGGACAGGAGCGATTCCGTGAGCCAGGCTTTGTTTCTGTGTGGCTGATATGCTCTGGGCAAGCAAGAGCATCTCAAGTGAACTGCCTGCCAGTGCCCCTGCACTCACTGGACTCTGTTCTTGTCCTCTTCTCTCCTGCTGTTGCACTTTCACTCTGGCTCTTGTATTTGCTCTTCTCCATCTTGCCTCTCTAAACTTTGGCCTGTCTGCACTGCATTCCTTGCCTGTAAAAGCAAAGGTGGGGGTGGCACTGTTTGAAAGGAGCAGCAAAGAAGAGAGACTCATTTCTCTGAGTCCTCAGCTGGAAAGGTTAGCAGTGCAGCCAGAATGCTCTGTACTTCTGAGCACATCCAGTGCAGCAGCAGTCATCCTGGCTGGTTTGCAGGGCAGAGTCTACACCAGCAGTTGCTGTTGCTCTTTGGCAAGCTGACATGCCTTTCTTTAGAAAGGTGCTGCCCTGCCTGTGTTGTAGCAGCGTGCTCTTGCCCTCAATGGCACTGTCTTCTGCCATTACTCCCCATTCCCCTGCAGAGGGAATCTTGGAGAGCTCTTTCCTTTCTTGTGTGATGAAATCACATCACTGATTTTTGCCCTCCTGTTTCTGGTTTCTCTCTCAGTGCCTGCAAGGACTGCATTTTCTCCATTCCAACCACGTGATACACCGAGATGTGAAGAGCCTCAACATCCTCCTCAAAACGGATGGCTCTGTCAAGCTGGGTCAGTATATTCTTGGTCAGGTGCAGCATTCCAGGGATATGTGGGCTGTGGGGCTGCTTTTGAGTGAGTGCCAGCCCCCCCAAAACGGTGCTGGTGGCAGTGCAGGGAGCCTGTTGTGAGCTGACCACGCGGTGGCAACGTGCACAGACCTATGGCAAGGATCGAGCCGTCCACAGTGGCATTGCTCTGTGTGTGTCCCTTCCAGAGGGAGGGGGCTACAAGTCTAAAGCTTCAGGGGAACAAAAGACACTGCTGGAGGCCGTGTAAAAAATGTGGGGATTTTTGAAGCAGCCAATGCCATATTTCCTTGGCTAAAGTCCTGAGGAAACAGAGCAGGGACAGTTGTCCAGGAGATTCAGCAGCACATTCTCCAACTTCAACTGGGCAATTCTTTTCCTTGCTTTCCTAATTGCACAGGATTCAAATCAAAACCTTCTTTTGCTCTCTCCCCAGCTGATTTTGGCCTCTCTGCTCAACTCACCCCTGAGCAGAGTAGACGGAGCTCGGTGACCGGGACTGCTTGGTGGATGGCGCCTGAAATTGCAAAAGCTGAGTCCTATGGCCCCAAAGCAGACATCTGGTCTTTTGGAATTGTGGGCATTGAAATGGTGGAAGGAGAACCTCCTTACGGGAATAAAGGTCCTCTCTCGGTAAGGTGTAAATACTCTCTGTTCCCGCTGTCTTTCTCCCCCATCCCACGTTCTGTGTGCCATTGGACAAAATGCCATTGCCATCTGCTGGAACTACTTCCACCACGGTCCCTTTCTGAAAATGTCCCTGCAGCACATCAGCATCTGCTGGGGTTTTGGTTGCATCCATGGGGGAACTCAAGCCTTAGCCCAGGCAGACAATCTCCCTTCTCAGGCAACACTGGGCTTTGGCTTAGAAGTCCTTCCAGCTCTTTTGGCCGTGTAGATGGCCCTACTAACAGGAAACAAGCATCTTAGAGCTGCTGTTATCTTTCCTGAAATGAAGGAAAGTAACCCAAACCCAACAAAGTTTCTAAAGCAGTGGTTTGGAGAGAAGTGTACCCCCATTCTTCTCACAGGGAAACTTGCCTTAACTGAGGGATTTCCTTTCTTTACTTTTAATTACCATTGTTTTCAAGAACCAAGGAAAAAGCTTGATGACTTTTAAAGCAGCTGTGCTTAAGGGACCAACAAGTGCTGCAGAGATGCTTTTCATGTCATACTCCTTGGAAATACTAGAGTGAGTTAGTAGAGCAAAGTCCCTCTTCCAACTAGCCTGTCAAGCTGGTCAGGTGAATCCTCAGAGAAGCAAAGGTGCTTTTGCTGATGTAGTTTCCACTAAGGAGGTCAGTCAATGAAATCAGCTGCCAGGGCAAGATCTGCTGGATGCTGGAAAAGCTGTGACTGCATCAGGCTTTGGGTTTTTTGTTGGTCCAGGAAAGTCATCTCTGTCTCTGTGCCACGGCAGAAACTGCCACTGCAGAGTGCAGCTGAAACAATGGGATCTGGGAGAGCAGTTCCAGATGTGAAAGAAGCCGCTGAGAGACTCGTCTTTCCTTTTTCTCCAGGCTCGATTCCTGATAGCCACCAAAGGGATCCCAAAGCTGCAGCAGCCCAAGATCCTCTCCCCTTTGCTGCGTGACTTCCTGAGCTGCTGCCTGCAGAGAGACGAGGAGCGGCGCTGGTCTGCCAAGGAGCTGCTGCAGGTAAAATGCCAAGGGGCTACAGGGGAAACAGTGTCCCAGGGACGGGCTCCTCCTGCACTGAAGTGCCAGGCATCAGATGAGCCTCGTCCTCCTCGCCTCCACTCTTGGTGCTGTTCAAATGAGAACAGCCAGGAATCCTAGACTGGGCTGGGCTGGCAGGGACCTGTAAGGGTCATCTGCTCCAAGTGCCCTGCAATGAGCAGGGGCGTCTTTCAAGAGATCAGGATGCTCAGACCTGAAATATTTCCAGGCCTGGGGCATTTAGCAGCTCTTGCAGTAAGCTGTGCCACTGTTGTCCCACTGTTGCTCCTTAGACCTACTCTGACTCAATCCCCTTTTCATTGAAAAAAAGATTACCCTGCCTTTGGGGCTCTTAGCTTGGAAAGTAATGGTTCATTCTTGGCTTTTTTGTTTTCCTTTGTGCAGCATCCATTTGTAACATCGGCCAAGCCTACATCCAGCCTGGTGCCACTCATCCTTACCTTTAAGAGGTGGAAGGAGTTGACAGGAATGGACCAGTCACTTAAAAACTTTTTCTTCCATCACCAGCATTGTAGTAGATTGTAGAGTAGGATTTTAGCCTAGGATTGTAGGGTAGTATTTTGGCCTAGGATTGTAAATAAAGTTTCTGAAACCTCAAGTCATTTTGAAGATTCTCCTCCTTCTGAGCCTGTGAGAATGCTCAACATTTCCTTCTGAACTGTCCATTTTTGCTTAGAGGTGGAAAGTGACATTGATGCCTTCTTTGGTACGGTTTGAAGGGGGAGTAGGCTCTTCTTTCGTCATGCTCTCCGGACCGCAGTGCCTTTGGAATATGGCCCAGGGGCTGGGTTTTACCCAGCTGTGGCACTTGTGTTTGAGGCAGAAAGGGCAGTGGCATTTGCAGGCAGAACCAAAGGACGAGTGGGGCAGCCCAAATACCCTGTGCAGATGCAGGCCTTGAGCTCTGACTCGAGAGCATTTGGGTTGCTGCCACTTGCATTTGTATCCCTAAGTGCAATCTCTTTGTCTGGGGGAGAGTTTTGCCCAAGTGAGACAGCAGAAAGATCAGGGAGGCTCCTGGGAAAGGCGCAGAGCTGGTGCAGAGCTGTCAGCGGCTGCAGGGTGAGCCCAGGCCCCGCCTTGCCCAGGCTGGAGCCCCAGCAGAGCCCTGGCAGAGCCCGGAGCAGCCTGAGCCGGGGCAGAGGCAGCTGCAAGGAGGCCCTTGGAGCTGCAAGAGGCAGCAGCCCAGCCCTGGGTGCCTCTTGGGGGCCCCGGGCGAATCCTGCGCTCTCAGAGCCCAGCTGGCAGCCGGCTGCTCCCGAGGGGAAGCGTGGCCGTGCTGGGCACAGCACAGACCGGTGGCATCGGCCGTCCGGAGCGTGCACAGGAGCAGAGAAAGGCAAACCACAGCCGAGGGCTGCAGGCCTGGCTGAGGATTGCCACCCTTGTGCCGACTGCCCTCTAACTCCTGGCCAAGGCGAGCAGTGTGTGCAGCGCTCTGGGCACAGGGGAGGGAGCCGGGCTGCTCCGCAGGCTCCGGCACAGGGCAGCCTCCTTCAGGCACGGCGCTTCTGCCGGGGGAAGCGAGGCCAGCGGCAGGCAGGGACAGCTTGTCAGGTCACATCTGCAGGAGCCGGGGCCTCACACGGCTCTGGGAGGAAGCGCCTGCAGTGCTGGAGTTGTGCACTGAGCCAGAGCAAAGGGGTGAAATGCGGAGTGTTCTGCAGAAATATTCCGGGGCGCCAGGCCAGCCTGCTTTGAGCTCTCTGGCACACAGCAAGCACTGTGCAATGCAGCCCTGAGCTGCTGGGAGAAGGGTGTTAGAAAGGAGCCAACTCTTAGATGAAATTAAATGGGGAAAAAGTCCTCAAAGCCAAAGAGAACTGTTTCTGAGGAAGGATTCACCTGAGCTGGGTGTGTATCTCCCTCTCCCAAGAGCCAAACACACACACAACACACACACAGAAAATGCTGCTTTTTATTGCCTTTCCCAGCCCAGGGCGAACCGTGTCCCCTTTCCCTTTGGCCGAGAAATAGGAAACTTTTATTCTGTCCCCACCGCCTCCTTTTCTGTCCCCTCCCCTCTTCTCCTACTTCCCTTTTGGTCTGGTCTTCACGCTGGCCCCTCTCCCAGCTCAGAGCAACACCCAACAAATCAACTAGAACAAATCCAAACCCTAAATAACAACACCTAGAACCAACAACATTCCTTCTTTCTTCTAATAACCCTTCAGCTGAAGCAAAATATTACCTCCTATCTCACTGAGGGAATCGGGTATGAGCCTGAGGCTTGTGCTTGAGCAGTGAACAGATTTGGGAGTAGAAAGGTTTCAGTAGGCAATTTGTGTTTTTCTTTCTGAATTGCTGAAGGAAAGATACAATGTGGCTTCAGTCAGCAAAAACTATTTCAAGGTGCATTGAGGAAATGCTTGTGAGCAATTCCCAGAGAAAGAAAGTGTTGAGAAAATGTTGAACTGCAACAAATCGTGGATTCCCTTCCCATTAACAGTGTTGAACCCTCTATTCCCCCAGTGCAGTGATTGATGTGTGGAAGTGGCTACCTTAGCCTTGAGAATAGAGTAGTCTTCCTAAGAATGTAGCTGGAATGAATTCAAGGGGAAAAGAGTGGTTGTAGGAGGCTCTTGGGCATCAGAGGAGAATTGCAGGAATGGGATGTTCCCCAAATGACCACCAGAGACTCTCAAGAGAGCCCTACTCTCCTGTCAGTAACTTCTGAGAAGTGGTTTAAATATGTCAACTAATTTGAGGGAATGTTTAACCTGTGAGTTTCAGCACAGTAATGAGTAGGTCTTGTTTCCATGGTTACAAATGAGTAGGTGAGATTTCTGGCTGAGCACGTGTTAGGAAAGTGATTCCCCACGCACCCAGCACTGAAATAAAGTCATGTCTCCTTTCTCACACCGAGCTGGAACCAGGGATCGGAGCCCTTCTTGGTAACTTTGATTTTAGTCGCTTCTATTGAAAGGTGAAAATGAAACCTTTTCCAGCTGTTCCCCTCGGGTTTACATTTCTGGGGGCCAAAGCTCTGTGCTGCAGGTGGCCCGGGTGTGTGCAGAGCAATGCAGCCTCCACAAAGCCCTTGGTTTCCCCACAAGTCGTCATGATTTGTTGCCAGGTGTGCCCAGCTGTGGCAGGAGAAAGAGCCCGCAGTGCAGTGGGCGCCGTGCCCTGCCCAGCCAGGGCTCTCTGGCACAGAGGAGCAGCAGCAGCACCTTTCAACCCACTCCTGCCCTGGCCTCACCTGGGACACAGAAGCCTCTGGAAATCAGCACCACCTGGCCCCTTCCCAGCCTGGAGCAGCTCCTGCTGGTGGGCACATCCTGCACTTCTGCTGCTTCCGAACAGGAATCAAGGCACAGGGGGAGACGGACATACAGAGAAGCCCTGGGCTAGTGCAATAAATGGGCAAATGCATGGGGGAATGTGTTAGGAATCATTTCAGCTGTCATGCCAATACTGCCTTCTCTCCTCTTCTCCCTTCACGTTTCCTGTTCTTTTCCCTCTCACATTTCCACTCCTTCCCCCTCTCGAGTCTCACAGTTTTCCTGTCATGTTTGCCTCCCAAGTTTTACTTCTTTTCCCCACCCTTTTCAGCTCCCTTTCCTCACACTTTACCTCTCACACTTCCCCAGCTTCCCGCTTTTTCCTGCTTTTTTGTTCTCTCATGATTCTCACAATTTTCCCCTCACTTACCCTGCCCTTTTCTCCCCTCATGCTTTTCTCCTTTCCTCAGTCATTTTTCTCCAAGTTGTCTCCTCATATTTCTCACTTTTGCCCTCGTGTTTCCCAGGCTTTCCTACTCCCATTTCTCCCACTTTTCCCCTCATGTTTATCATTCTTTCCCCCTCATGTTCCTAATACTTTTCCTCTAGCATTCTGTGCCCTTTTTTCACTCCTGTTTTCTGTCACTTTTCCCATCCAACTTCCCACGCTTTTTTTCCCCCTAATGTTTTCTGCCTTTTTCTGCCCTCTGGTTTCTCCCTCTTTTCCCCTCAGGATTCTCACAATGTTCCTCTCACATTTGCTGCCTGTTTCTCTTTCTCTGCCAGTAATTTTCTCACTCTCTTCCCCTCACATTTCCCTCCATTTTTTCCTCTATGTTTTTCAGCCTTCCTTGATCATGTTTCTTAGAATTTTCCCATCATATTTCCTGCCTTTTCCTCCTCTCACCTTCCTCTCCTACTTTCACTCACATCTTCACCATTTTCCCCTCAGTTTTCTCAGCCTTTCCCACTCAGGTTTCCTTCCCTTTTCCTCCCTCACACTTCCCTCCTTTTTCCACTCCCATTTCTCACACTTGTCACCTCATGTTTTCTGCCTTTTTTCCCCTCACATTTCTTAACCCACTGAGTCCTGTCAGTGACTCTTCCTCTTCAGTAGTTGATGAGCTTCTTTTCTTCTTTCCTGCAATCCCCTCCTCCAAAGAATGGGTGCCAGAGCAGCGCTCCAAGAAGCCCCTGCCCGTGTGTCTGCTGAACAGAATGGCTGTGCTCGACTTGAACAATCTCGTGAAGAACAACCTAAACTGCAGTGGACTTTCAATTCCCTCTAGTCTTCATAGTGTTCTAAAGAAATGGGTACCCTGAGGGATACAGGTCGCAGGTGAGCAGCCGCTGCACCATCCGCCTCAAGCAGATCCCATCTCCGTTTTCATCATCTCACAGTGACTGTGACTCCTGCCTGGACGAAACCACTTGTGATGCTGCTTGATGCTAATTGAAGTCCACGTGGACATTCCCAGCACTTTTTCCTGCACTTTCTGCCCACCAAGCAGAAATGGAGCTTTTTAGAAGCTTCTTACAGTGACACCTGAAAGAGCAGTGCTGCCGTCAGGACGTTCCCAGCCTTTCTTCCCTGGGAATATTTCTTTCCCAGAGCCAGCCTCACACCCTGTGTGCCCCGTAGGAAAAGTGCTTTCCCTACAAAGCTGAAGGGATTTTCAGGGAGTCCCACCCAGCAGAAAATGCCTGAGAGGGGCTGTGGATGGTGTCCAGCAGCTCCTCGTGGCCCAGCAACCTTCCCCAAACACCGAGCGCTTCCAGGAAACGGGAAAGAAACACACATCCCATGGGCCTGGGAAGAGGGCCTGGCTGAATCTCTGCTCCTCACACACATCTTCAGGGGAAGGAGAAAAATAAACGGGCTCCAAACAGGATAAATGGCTCCCTGCGGGGCTTGGCTGGGGGTTTATCCTACAGCCACAGCATCCCAGTCCCAATGGATGCAGGGCCTGGCTCAGTCCCAGTTTGGGGCTGGAAGAAAAGCACCAACAATCAGCTTTGCTGAGGCAGAAGCCTGTGGTGGAGCTGTGAGAAAACCTTGGTGCTGTTGCAATGTTTTCCTCGTTGCTTTTGTGCGCTCTGCAAACAGATTTGGCAAGCAGGCATTGTTACCCTGGGATCCTCCTCCAGGATTTATTGGGGGTGTTTAATACCTGCCACAACCACCCTGCATTTCCCTGAGCTGGCACTAAATGCTGGCCCTGAAGTGACAATTTATGGTTGGGTCTGTTGTCTCAGGATAAACCACAAAGCCAATAATGGTTGTAAAAGTGCCGCTCCCAAAGCGTCCCACTCCCAAAGAGTCCCCTTCCCAAACTGTCCCAAAATGTCCCATTCCCAGTGTCCCATTCCCAAAGTGTCCCATTCCCAAAGAGTCCCATTCCCACAGTGTCCAATTCCCAAAGTGTCTCCACTCCCAAAATGTCCCAATGTGTCCCACTCCCAGTGTCCCATTCCCAGTGTCTCACTCCCAAAGTATCCCGTTCCCAAAGTGTCCCACTCCCAGTGTCCCCTTCCCAGTGTTCCACTCCCAGGGCCTGGGGAAGCTCCTGCTGGTCATTTCCATCACCTCCCAGCTGAGGGACAAGGAAGAAAACCCAGGGATAAAATGTCTGCAACTCCTGTTCTGATAACAGCTGGGAAGGTGCTTTAGCCCCCAGGCACTGCTGCCTCCAATCCAGGTTATCTTTGGGGTGGAATCATGGAATTTGGGATGGAAGGACCTTCAAGCCCCACCCTGCCACGGGCAGGGACACCTCCCACTGTCCCAGGGGCTCCAGCCTGGCCTTGGACACTCCCAGGGATCCAGGGGCAGCCACAGCTGCTCTGGGAATTCCAACCCAGCCCTCCCCACTCTCCCAGGGAGGAATTCCTTCCCAAGATCCCATCTAAATCTCTCCTCCTGTAGTTTAAAGCCATTCCCCCTTGTCCTGGTGCTCCAGGTCCTTGTCCAAGGTCCCTCTGCAGCTCTTTCAGGCTCCCTTGTGGCCTTGGAAGGCCCCAATGAAATCTCCCCAGGTCTTTCTCTTCTCCAGGCTGGACAGCCCCAACCCCCGGTCTGAGCAAAGTCTCCTGCAGCCAGCTGCAGAAAAACGCAAAAATATCCAACAACTTCTCCAATTCTGCATTTTTAGTTAATGAAACAGATTGACGAGGGAAAACCCAAATTGCTTTATCAGCAAGGCTGAGCTGAACCAGCCCCTCCTAAACTCCTGCCCCTTCCTTGCTTTGGAAACACAGCAAATGGAAAGACAGAAACAGATGGAAACACAGCAAAAACAAAAAAAGGAAGGATTAATTTGGTTTGATTTTTGGTATTGACCTTCTACCCCCTCACATTTCTTTTAGCACACTGTCACGATCCGCTCACACAAGCGGGGTTCGTGATGGTTCGTTTTAGGGACCTCAGAGCGCAAAAGACACAGTGGGGGACAAACTCAGTTTACTCAATCACAAATGCACCTTTATTTAGTGCCAACAAATGCGATAGTGGGGAGAGAAAAGAGAATAGTAAGAGAGACAGAAAAAGAGGGGAAGGGGATTATAGCTACCAGCATGGAGGGTCGAGTCCTCGAGGCTTTTGAAGATGCCTATAGACGCGATCTTCTCCAGTGGGGAGATCTCAAAAGTGAGCGGGAGTCTCCAGGGTTTTTATAGTCCTCTCCGAAGCGACAGGCAGTTGGCCAAACAGCTGGGGGAAATCATTGCAGTGTGTTCATTTAGAGAACTCAGAACAAGTCGGTCGTCAGCAGGTACAGCGTCAACCAGTCCAAGTCAGCAGGTGCAGTGTCAGCAGGCGCGGTCACTTCACCGTGACTTGCCCATTGTTTCTGCTCAGGTTCTGATGTTCCCATATGGGTGCTGGGTGTTTTCCATCAAACACACCTGCAGGCAGCACTTGGCCAACATCCCACCTCAGCCAGGCCAGAACTCTTGTATTGAGATTTTAAAGTCCCTTTTAGGGGTTTCAGTCTCTGTCCTTGACGATGGTCGTGAGGCAGATGAGGGATCTTCAGACCGTCTCTTACACCACCCCGTGACTCATGATTGTCGTCAAGAGAGCTCCTTCTGCAGGGTTCCGTAGTCTTGCGAAGTCTTCAGGACTTGTCCATGTTAGTAGCATATCCCGGAAAAAAAAAGAGACAGTAGAGAGTGTGTGTGAAAGAAAGAGGGAGAAAGAGGAAAAAATAGAAAAAGGAAATAGAAACAAAACAAAATGAATCAATATTGATTATAACAATTTCTTCAAAATAAACAAAACAAATCATAAAATTCCTTAAAGTTATAACAATTTTCAAACAAAAGCTTAATTTTGATTACAATATAACATAATTAAAACAAACAACAATAATCAAAACAAGCAACCAACAATTTCAAATTAATCTGCTATTGGAGGTCTAATTTTCGCTGTTTGGGTAGTACATCTCATGTCAATAACTTTGGGAGTGTCTCTTGCAAAAGGGGTCTTGACTAAACTGTGTGCTTCCATTATAGATGCCAAGTGTGTCAACTTCTTCATCATTTTCCAATTTAGGATGTATAAAATGACTGATAAGACAAAACCAATCAAAACCAAAATCAAAAGAACAACAATGGGATGACACACTTTGTTCAGGATACCTGTGGCAGTAGGTAACCACCCAAAAAGGGTATCCCACCACCTGTGTTCAGCATCTTTTCTTACCCTTTCCATGACATGATGTATTTCTCTCACATTGTGATGAATAGTTACCAGGGTTTTCTCTCTGTTTTTCTTGATCTTTTCCAAAATCTCATTTAAGTCCTGATGAAGCAACAATTGCTTCACTAAAGTAAAATTCATCCCAATAAGGGGAGGCAATAATTTGTGCATCACTGTATAATCAGATTGTAAAAGGTGATAAGAGGTAACTGGGCCTATGTACAAAAAATCACATCCTGTAATTGTAGTAAAGTTACAAACACAATAATTTGAGTGATTCTTAAGATTCACCACTATTTCTTCTACAAACACTACATCACAAGCAGTTTTAAAGCATGCACACCCATTGCCTATATATATTAGCACTGTTTCAGAAGTCTGGTTAGGGTGAATTTCAAAGTGGCAGATATTTTGTTCTGTGTTCAAACAAATGTCTTGAGCTATGATTGCATTAACAATATCAAGTGTACCAAAACATTACATATGGTTATTACAAAAGCTGTAACTGTGTTGGTATTGGGGTTATAGGTAAAGTTGACCAATTTCTACCAGGATTGGAATTCCTTTTCAAAATCATTTGCATTGTCCCAAATTATTTTCCGAATTTCAGTAGGAAAAGTGCCTTCTTCTTCCCTTATGATTGAGGCAACAACTGTCTGCATCCAAAGCTGTGTCTGGATGCAGCTAAGAGCCAAAAAACCACTGTTTTGTGTAGCACCAAGAGCATCAATTATCATTTTGTGATCATTCACATTCACCTTTTCCCAATTTGGTAATATGTTTGATAGCAACCACTGATGTGTCCCCAAAGCCAATAAGGATAACTGCAATGGTTTCTGTAATTTGGTCAAATCCCTAGTTTTGGCAGCCAATTTTTTCATTAATACTTCTAAAAATTCCCAATTTAAAATATTTATCATGGTTTATATGGCCTTCATGTCCCTCGGAGTTCTCCTGTGAAAAGTAAGCACAACAGAATCTGCCACCAGAAGGCAGAAAGTTAGAATGATGGAAATTCTCCAGTGTGCATTTATTCGATACTCTTTCCCTAGAGCATCAAAGGTTACCCATGGGTATTCGTTCAGAGGGAGTTTTAGCACTTGTGGTACCTCTCCCACTGTGGGGAAGTCCACCAAAACACGTTGTCCAGGGTAATGTGCTGGATTCTTGGAATCGCTTGGTCCCTGTAGTGAGGGGAATATGCTTAGAGCTGTTGGGCCAAAAGGAAAAGCATCAGTAAACCAAGGAATTGCTGACTGTTTGGGAGAAAAGGGAGGGGTAATGACTGAGGCAGGTTTGTCTTGGATGCTATCCAAGTTTTCTGCTTCTTGTACTGCCAGTTTTTTTTCACAGCTCTTTCAGTTATTGAGAAGATGTTACAATAATATTCAATCTGAGCACACCACTTTCTTACTGAGGCTGTCTGGGCCACCCCGTCAGCTGGGGGAGTCCCAGTAGTGACTGACTTAAAAACTTGGAAAGGCCCTCTCCAAACAACTGGTTGTTGTGGTACAATCTTCTCTACTTCTATGAGAACTAGGCTAACCACAAACAAGCCTTTTTCCCAGATAATATACCTCTTTTCAGCATCTCTGAAACCACGGGAATAAAAACCAACAGGCCATGTCGGACCCTCAGGACCCCACTGCCATATGTGTACTGACAACCCTGAGGAAGCAAATCCCCATTCTACCTGAAAAGGATCTGTTGGGTGGATCGGGCCTAGGGCCTGATGAGCTGTGGCTTCAAAAATCAACAGTTGTAATGCTTCTTCCTGAGAAGGGCTCCAGTCCCATTTTACTCCCTTTCTCAACAAATCATCAAGAGGCCTGGCAAAAATTGAAAAATCTGGAATGTGTTTTCCCCAAAACACTAATAATCCCAAGGCATGCTGTAGATCTTTCCTGGACTCAGGCACTTTAATTTGATCTAAGGTTAGAGTGTCTGGTGGGATACATGCCATACCTCCTTTCCACCAGATTCCTAAAAATTTCACTTCTTGAAAAGGTTTTTGTATTTTCTCTGAGGGGATTTGCAAACCAAGGCTTTCTAAGGGAGAAATTATTTTCTGTTGAACATCTCTCTCTTGCTGTGTCCCATTGTTTAAAACTTGTGCTAGGGAGTGCTGTGGCTTGTTGCCCAAGGCTTGCGGAAGAGGAGGTGCGCTGGGCTGTCGGTTGGATGATTCCAACACAATAGGTTTGGGACAGGGTCAATTGGAAATTATTTTAGCCAATTTATCATACAGCAATTTATCCATTACTTCTCGTGGAACTCCCCTTTTCAGTCCTAGCAACCACAGTTGCTGCCGGTTTGAAATTTGTTTTCCCTTTTCTGGTATTTCATTAGGAGAGGCAATGTGCCTGACTCCTCTGGGTTTTTCTGGTTTGTCCTCTGAGTATTTCACTGGTCCATATTTTCTACTGTAACTTATTAACTCCTCTGCTACCTCACTCCATGTCCAAACTTTATGACTGCTGTTAGATTGTGTGCTAGGAGTTGTAAAAGGTGAGGAGTCAGTGGAACCAGTTTGATCTCTTGTATGGCCAAGAAATCTTTCAAGTCAATCTACCGGAGTGATAGATGCTATTGTTTTTGGAAGAAAAATTGCTGTTGGTTTAAGAGACTCTGGCAAACCTCGAATGAGGGGGGTCATAATCTCAGGTTTGACAGGCTGTTGCATTGGCGACTCACAGCCAGAGATTAATTTTCTTTCCTGTATCATTTGCAAGCATGCAGCTTTGTGTATGTTTTCTAGGAGTTGCTCTGAGGTGCCGACTATTGCCAGAGGGTCGCCCGTCTCTAGGGGGTTTAACCCCCCTGCCCAGTGAGCTGCACACTGTGTCAGGGACCATGGAGCATGTGTGTTTCCTGTTGTTAAGAAAACTCCATGTCCCCATGTCTTGGTTTAGGAAGACAGGTATCTGCTAGGTAAAATTACAATCAGAGGCTCTTTGGCAAAGATTTGGGAAATAGGAATAGCAGTTCTTTACTAGTATGTAATACAAAGCAAACAAACACAAAAAACTCCCCCCCCACCAAACAACTACAGCATTAATGACAAACGACAACAGTACCGAGAACCTTGAGGGCTTTGTTTCACAAAACCCAGGGCAGTTTGGTTTCGCTGTCCCTGCAGGATCCTCAGAGCACCAAGCTGGAACAGTGGAAAAGTCCCGGGCTGGTAGCTGGGATGGCAGGGTGTCCCGGCAGGCAGGGGCAGGATGTCCCGGCAGCGCAGGGGGTGCAGGGTCACGCTGCAGCAAGAGGAGCAGCGCCGAAGGAGCCGAAGGCGAGGCAGGGCCTGGACCAGCTCCCGCAGGTGGCAGGGAAAACTCAGGATTCAGGTCGAACTGGTGATAGTAGATTTCCCAGGACTGGATCCCTTTGGCCACAGTGAAACTCCTCCGGCCAGCAACAGCCGTTCTCTGCTCGGCGTGCTCTGCGGCGGCTGAGATCCTCGAGGAGCGGCAGACACGCGTCTCCCCGAACGCCGGAGAAAGAAAAGCACGCAGCTGCCTCAAGCTTTGTCTTTTACCTGCGTTATCTCCCCCTTCCACCTTTTGTCCACCTCTTTGTTTCGGTTAAGTACTCTCCACTATCCAACACTTGGTCTCCTTGGTAACTTGTGGGGAAAAAATTCTTTAGAGAAAAAAAAAGAACAAACCTATCCCCCAACATTATCCACCCCGAATTTTTTTCCCATACCAACATATTACATTGAGTTTTAACTGTTAAAAATACATATATATATGCAAATATGGATACAGCCACATTGTCATGGGTAGTTCACCCCAAAACAAGGTCCCCTTGAGGTATGCATCGGGTCTCTCCATCCTTTTGCATCACCCACCAGGTGCAACCTGGTCCCTGAGCGAAGACAACCCCACGGATGGGATTGTCTTTGCTGGAGGCAGGATTAATCCAAACAGTTTTTCCCAGCATACCTCTCATGTGTACCACTGGAACCTTATCTCCGTCTGTCTTTTGCAAGGGCTCAGATTGGGCAGGACCTGCTCGGTTGGTGGAACCTCGAGTGTTCACCAACCAGGTGGCCTTTGCTAAATTAATATCCCAATTCTTGAAGGTTCCCCCACCCAGTGCCTTCAAGGTAGTTTTAAGCAGGCCATTGCACCGTTCAACTTTCCCGGCCGCTGGTGCATGATAAGGAATATGGTACACCCACTCAATGCCATGTTCTCTAGCCCAGGTGCTTATAAGACTATTCTTGAAATGAGTCCCATTGTCCGACTCGATTCTCTCAGGGGTGCCATGTCTCCACAGGACTTGTTTTTCCAGGCCCAGGATGGTGTTCCGGGCAGTAGCATGAGGCACAGGGTAGGTCTCCAACCATCCAGTGGTGGCTTCCACTATGGTTAGCACATAGCGCTTGCCCTGGCGGGTTTGGGGAAGGGTGATGTAGTCAATCTGCCAGGCTTCCCCATTTTTATATTTGGACCACCGCCCACCATACCATAAGGGCTTCACCCGCTTGGCTTGCTTGATTGCAGCACATGTCTCACAGTCATGGATAACCTGAGAAATACTGTCCATGGTTAAATCCACCCCTCGGTCTCGGGCCCACTTATAGGTGGCATCTCTGCCCTGATGACCCGAGGCATCATGGGCCCATCGGGCTAGGAACAACTCTCCCTTGTGTTGCCAATCTAAATCTATCTTTGACACTTCTATCTTGGCAGCCTGATCTACCTGCTTGTTGTTTTGGTGTTCCTCATTAGCCCGACTCTTGGGAACATGGGCATCTACATGGCGGACTTTCACAGGCAGCTTCTCTACACGAGTGGCAACGTCTTTCTATTCATCAGCAGCTCAGATTGGTTTTTTCTGACGCTGCCAGTTGGCCTTTTTCTACTTTTCCAGCCAGCCCCACAGAGCATTGGCTACTATTTACGAATCAGTGTAGAGGTAGAGCTTTGGCTACTTTTTTTTTTTCAGCGATGTTAAGGGATAATTGAACAGCTTGGAGTTCAGCAAGTTGACTTGATTTCTTTTCTCCTTCAGTGGCTTCTGCAACTTGTCATGTGGGGCTCTATATGGCTGCTTTTTACTTATGGTTCATTCTTACAATGCGACAGGAACCGTCAGTGAAAAGAGCGTAGTGTGTTTCTTTTGCCGGCAGTTGGTTGTACGGAGGAGCTTCTTCAGCCCGTGTCACTTGTTCTTGCTTTTCTTCATCCGTGAGACTAAAGTTTTCTTTTTCTGGCTAGTTTGTAATTATCTCTATAATCCTAGGGCGATTTGGGTTTCTAATACGGGCACGCTGTGTGATGAGGGCAGTCCATTTGCTTTATGTGGCGTCGGTGGCATGGTGCGTGGAGGGAGCCTTTCCTTTAAACATCCACCCCAGCACTGGTAGTCGGGGTGCCAAGAGGAGTTGTGCTTCTGTGCCAATCACTTCTGAGGCGGCTTGAACTCCTTCATAGGCGGCCAAGATCTCCTTCTCCGTGGGAGTGTAGTTGGCTTCAGATCCTCTGTAACTTCGACTCCAGAATCCCAGTGGTCGGCCTCGGCTCTCCCCTGGCACCTTCTGCCAAAGGCTCCAGGACAAACCGTTGTTCCCGGCTGCAGAATAAAGCACATTCTTCACATCTGGTCCCATCCTGACTGGGCCAAGGGCTACTGCATGAGCAATCTCCTGCTTGATCTGGGCAAAGGCGTGTTGCTGTTCAGGGCCCCAGTGGAAATTGTTCTTCTTGCGGGTAACCAGGTAGAGAGGGCTCACGATCTGACTGTACTCAGGAATGTGCATCCTCCAAAAACCTATGGCTCCTAGGAAAGCTTGTGTTTCCTTTTTGCTGGTCGGTGGAGACATTGCTGTGATCTTATCAATGACCTCAGTGGGGATCTGCTGCGGTCCATCTTGCCACTTTACTCCCAGGAACTGGATCTCTCTGGCAGGTCCCTTGACTTTGCTCTTCTTGATGGCAAACCCGGCTTTCAGCAAAATCTGGATGATCCTCTCTCCTTTCTCGAATACTTCAGCTGCAGTCTTTCCCCACACAATGATGTCATCGATGTACTGTAGATGTTCCGGAGCCTCATCCTTCTCCAGTGCAGCCTGGATCAGCCCATGGCAGATGGTGGGGCTGTGTTTCCACCCCTGGGGCAGCCGGTTCCAGGTGTACTGCACGCCCCTCCAGGTGAAAGCAAACTGAGGCCTGCATTCTGCAGCCAGAGGAATGGAGAAAAATGCATTGGCAATGTCAATAGTGGCATACCACCTCGCTGCCTTGGACTCCAGCTCGTACTGAAGTTCCAGCATGTCCGGCACAGCAGCGCTCAGCGGTGGAGTCACTTCATTCAATGCACGATAGTCCACAGTCAGTCTCCATTCTCCATCAGACTTGCGCACAGGCCAGATGGGGCTGTTGAAGGGTGAGTGGGTTTTGCTGACCACCCCTTGGCTCTCCAGCTCACGGATCATCTTGTGGATGGGGATCACGGCGTCCCGATTTGTCCGATACTGCCGACGGTGCACTGTCGAGGTGGCAACAGGTACTTGTTATTCTTCTCCCTTCAGGAGTCCCACTGCAGATGGGTTCTCTGATAGTCCCGGCAAGGTGTTCAACTGCTTAATGTTCTCTGTCTCCACGGCAGCTATTCCAAAAGCCCATCTGAGTCCTTTAGGGTCTTTATAATATCCATTCCTGAGGAAGTCTATGCCCAGAATACATGGAGCCTCTGAGCCGGTCACAATCGGAAGTTTCTGCCACTCCTTCCCGGTCAGGCTCACCTCGGCTTCAACCAGAGTCAATTCCTGTGATCCCCCCGTCACCCCGGCAATGGAAATCGGTTCTGCCCCCACATGTCCCGATGGCATTAGAGTACACTGCGACCCAGTATCTACCAAAGCTTCATATTTTTGTGGCTCTGATGTGCCAGGCCATCGAATCCACACAGTCCAAAAAACCCGATTTTCCCGTGCCTCTTCCTGGCTAGAGGCAGGGCCCCTCTAGCACTGGTTATTATTCCCTTCTTGGACATACATGGTAGAGGTTCCTTCGAGGGAATCTGACACAGCATTCTCACTTTCGTAATACTTGGCAGCTTGCTCATGGGAGGCTGAGGCTACCTTCATTCTAGTGGAACTCTCTCTGTTAGCGTTTCTCTCCTTGAGCTCACGTACCCGTGCTGCCAGGACAGAAGTAGGTTTCCCATGCCACGCTCCCATGTCCTCCTCGTGGTCTTGCAAATAAAACCACAGGTCAGCTCGAGGGGTGTGCCCTCTCTCTCTCGCTGGGGAATGTTGGGCTCTGATTTTGGGGCTTGTGACTCGCACCGGTGCTACATGGGAACTGTTCCTTCTCATCTCCTCTCTCATTTCCCTCATCTCCTCTTTGAGTTCCTTCACCACTGCACAGACATGAGCCTGCATTGGGCCACTGATCATAATTTCATAATTTCTGAGCTTGTTGGCAACAGAACCCACTGTCTCTCGGTTATCCTCGGCATTAATTGTTGTGATGAATGTGGCGTATTGAGATGGTCCATGAGTTGCTAGATTCTACAACATATGCCCTGTGCATTTAACCTTGTCGGGGTCATTATCATGCTGTCCGGTGCTCCCAAAAAGTACTTCCAATACTGCCACTTCTCTCAACTGTTGGATTCCTTCCTCAAGGGTCTTCCATCGCATTCTATTGTTGTGCTCTTGCATTCTGTCTCTGTGGACAAATCTCTCTCTCACACTCATTAGAAGTCGTTCCCAAAGGGGAAGGGGCCTTTGCTCTCTTACAAATACCTGATTTATACCTGAGTCCTGGGTCAAGGGTCCCAAATTCCTTGCTTCAGCACTATCCAGTTGCACACCTGTACCCATAAGGTCCCAGACTCGAAGTAGCCAGGCTGTATAAGCCTCACGTCCTCGTCGTGCAATATCTTTTTGCAGATTACGTAGACTTTCATATGTCAGGGACTCAGTGATGATTTCAACCTGTGGCTCTTCTGTGGACTGTGAGGACCCTCCTTTTTTATCCTTAATAACAGGATCTGACGATTTCACTTTACACTTCCTTGTTTCCACAGGGGCGACTGCTGCTGGCTGTGGCTGCTCTTGTGGTTCAGCTGGAACCTGGACAGTTGTAATGTCTGTGGGTTCTACTGCTGCACTATCAGTCTCTGCCTTCTCGGGGCAGGGGGAGGGTTTTTCATGAGCTGGGGAAATGTACTCCTTCAGTATCTGGCCCATCTCATGCATTTCTTTTACCAGAACCTCAACCCAATCCGGGTGGGTCCTTTCTGAGGCAGGCTGTGGGGCAGAGTCAGGCTCTGGGGTATCATCCTTATTTTGTGGGGTAGGTATCAGGGTGGTTATCTAGGTCAATCTTCCCTTATCTCTGAATGCTAAATAGAATATGCATATTAGCAGCACCAGCCATTGTATGATATCATTAGCATTCAGAGAGGATTTAAACCTTTCAAAAACTGGTGGGGCAGACCTAAAGAGATGGGTAAAGGGTTGGGAAAAAAAAACCTCCCCCGGTGTCATTTCTTTACAGTAGGTACTATTGTTAAAGTAACTCCAAAAACACACAGTTAGTGTACAATAGCCCTGAATCCATGTGCCTGCCTTCCAGAGGAAATTAAAAATCCATGAGTTTTTCACCTTATTAAGCCATAAAATAAACTGGATGACAGTCACAGTAGCCTTAGTTATAGGGCTCATGTTTAGATAAGGGCCTGCAAATGGAAGGAATACAGCCACAACCACATGCCACCCAAACCAGGCTAAGTTAGACCACATGATGCAGCCTAATGAGGTTTTTATATTTAACGCACACAAAAGAAAGTACTAGGTTAGTTAAGAACTGCTATTTCTCTTCCCTTTTCTTTTTTCAGCGCCCTCAAGCGCCACGTTGGGCGCCAAAATCTGTCTTGGTTTGGGAAGACAGGTATCTGCTAGGTAAAATTACAATCAGAGGCTCTTTGGCAAAGATTTGGGAAATAGGAATAGCAGTTCTTTACTAGTATGTAATACAAAGCAAACAAACACACAAAAAAAAAAAAAAAAAAAACCCCCACCAAACAACTACAGCATTAATGACAAACGACAACAGTACCAAGAACTTTGAGGGCTTTGTTTCACAAGACCCAGGGCAGTTTGGTTTCGGTGTCTCTGAAGGATCTTTAGAGCACCAAGCTGAAACAGTGGAAAAGTCCTGGGCTGGGAGCTGGGAAGGCAGAGTGTCCCGGCAGGCAGGGGCAGGATGTCCCGGCAGCGCAGGGGGTACAGGGTCACGCTGTAGCAAGACAAGCAGCGCCGAAGAAGCCGAAGGAGAGGCAGGGCCTGAACCAGCTCCCCGCGGGTGGCCGGCAAAACTCAGGATTCAGGCCGAACTGGTGATAGTAGATTTCCCAGGACTGGATCCCTTTGGCCACAGTCAAACTCCTGTTAGCAGCACGGAAAGTGCTTCTCCTAGCCTGGGAAGCGAGAAAACGCCGTTTGGCCGCGCCGAGTGCACTCTCTGGCGGTTCGCTCGCAGGCCGGCTTGGAACAGCGTCAAACGCTGTTTCCGAGCTCTCCACAGGCAGAGAAGCTGTTTGCAGCACGGCAAGTGCTTCTCCTAGCCTGGGAAGCGAGCAAACGCCGTTTGGCCGCGCCGAGTGCACTCTCCGGCGCTTCGCTCGCAGGCCGGCTTGGAACAGCGTCAAACACTGTTTCCGAGCTCTCCACAGGCAGAGAAGCTGTTTGCAGCACGGCAAGTGCTTCTCCTAGCCTGGGAAGCGAGCAAACGCCGTTTGGCCGCGCCGAGTGCACTCTCCGGCGCTTCGCTCGCAGGCCGGCTTGGAACAGCGTCAAACGCTGTTTCCGAGCTCTCCACAGGCAGAGAAGCTGTTTGCAGCACGGAAAACGCTTCTCCTAGCCTGGGAAGCGAGAAAACGCCGTTTGGCCGCGTCTAGTGCACTCTCCGCCGGTTCGCTCGCAGGCAGGCTTGGAACAGCGTCAAACGCTGTTTCCGAGCTCTCCACAGGCAGAGAAGCTGTTTGCAGCACGGCAAGTGCTTCTCCTAGCCTGGGAAGCGAGCAAACGCCGTTTGGCCGCGCCGAGTGCACTCTCCGGCGCTTCGCTCGCAGGCCGGCTTGGAACAGCGTCAAACGCTGTTTCCGAGCTCTCCACAGGCAGAGAAGCTGTTTGCAGCACGGCAAGTGCTTCTCCTAGCCTGGGAAGCGAGCAAACGCCGTTTGGCCGCGCCGAGTGCACTCTCCGGCGCTTCGCTCGCAGGCCGGCTTGGAACAGCGTCAAACGCTGTTTCCGAGCTCTCCACAGGCAGAGAAGCTGTTTGCAGCACGGCAAGTGCTTCTCCTAGCCTGGGAAGCGAGCAAACGCCGTTTGGGCGCGCCGAGTGCACTCTCCGGCGGTTCGCTCGCAGGCAGGCTTGGAACAGCGTCAAACGCTGTTTCCGAGCTCTCCACAGGCAGAGAAGCTGTTTGCAGCACGGCAAGTGCTTCTCCTAGCCTGGGAAGCGAGCAAACGCCGTTTGGCCGCGCCGAGTGCACTCTCCGGCGGTTCGCTCGCAGGCCGGCTTGGAACAGCATCAAACGCTGTTTCCGAGCTCTCCACAGGCAGAGAAGATGTTTGCAGCACGGCAAGTGCTTCTCCTAGCCTGGGAAGCGAGCAAACGCCGTTTGGCCGCGCCGAGTGCACTCTCCGGCGGTTCGCTTGCAGGCAGGCTTGGAGCAGCGTCAAACGCTGTTTCCGAGCTCCCCACAAGCGGAGAAGCTGTTTGCAGCACGGAAAACGCTTCTCCTAGCCTGGGAAGCGAGAAAACGCCGTTTGGCCGCGTCTAGTGCACTCTCCGCCGGTTCGCTTGCAGGCAGGCTTGGAGCAGCGTCAAACGCTGTTTCCGAGCTCCCCACAAGCAGACAAGCTGTTTGCAGCACGGAAAACGCTTCTCCTAGCCTGGGAAGCGAGAAAACGCCGTTTGGCCGCGTCTAGTGCACTCTCCGCCGGTTCGCTTGCAGGCAGGCTTGGAACTGCGTCAAACGCTGTTTCCGAGCTCCCCACAAGCAGAGAAGCTGTCTGCGGCACGGAAAACGCTTCTCCTAGCCTGGGAAGCGAGAAAACGCCGTTTGGCCGCGTCTAGTGCACTCTCCGCCGGTTCGCTTGCAGGCAGGCTTGGAACAGCGTCAAACGCTGTTTCCGAGCTCCCCACAAGCAGAGAAGCTGTTTGCAGCACGGAAAACGCTTCTCCTAGCCTGGGAAGCGAGAAAACGCCGTTTGGCCGCGTCTAGTGCACTCTCCGCCGGTTCGCTTGCAGGCAGGCTTGGAACAGCGTTAAACGCTGTTTCCGAGCTCCCCACAAGCAGAGAAGCTGTTTGCAGCACGGAAAACGCTTCACCTAGCCTGGGAAGCGAGAAAACGCCGTTTGGCCACGTCTAGTGCACTCTCCGCCAGTTCGCTCGCAGGCCGGCCTGGAACAGCGTCAAACGCTGTTTCCGAGCTCTCCACAGGCAGAGAAGCTGTTTGCAGCACGGCAAGTGCTTCTCCTAGCCTGGGAAGCGAGCAAACGCCGTTTGGCCGCGCCGAGTGCACTCTCCGGCGGTTCGCTCGCAGGCAGGCTTGGAACAGCGTCAAACGCTGTTTCCGAGCTCTCCACAGGCAGAGAAGCTGTTTGCAGCACGGCAAGTGCTTTTCCTAGCCTGGGAAGCGAGCAAACGCCGTTTGGCCGCGCCGAGTGCACTCTCCGGCGGTTCGCTCGCAGGCAGGCTTGGAACAGCGTCAAACGCTGTTTCCGAGCTCTCCACAGGCAGAGAAGCTGTTTGCAGCACGGCAAGTGCTTCTCCTAGCCTGGGAAGCGAGCAAACGCCGTTTGGCCGCGCCGAGTGCACTCTCCGGCGCTTCGCTCGCAGGCAGGCTTGGAACAGCGTCAAACGCTGTTTCCGAGCTCTCCACAGGCAGAGAAGCTGTCTGCAGCACGGCAAGTGCTTCTCCTAGCCTGGGAAGCGAGCAAACGCCGTTTGGCCGCGCCGAGTGCACTCTCCGGCGGTTCGCTCGCAGGCAGGCTTGGAACAGCGTCAAACGCTGTTTCCGAGCTCTCCACAGGCAGAGAAGCTGTCTGCAGCACGGCAAGTGCTTCTCCTAGCCTGGGAAGCGAGCAAACGCCGTTTGGCCGCGCCGAGTGCACTCTCCGGCGGTTCGCTCGCAGGCAGGCTTGGAACAGCGTCAAACGCTGTTTCCGAGCTCTCCACAGGCAGAGAAGCTGTTTCCAGCACGGCAAGTGCTTCTCCTAGCCTGGGAAGCGAGCAAACGCCGTTTGGCCGCGCCGAGTGCACTCTCCGGCGCTTCGCTCGCAGGCAGGCTTGGAACAGCGTCAAACGCTGTTTCCGAGCTCTCCACAGGCAGAGAAGCTGTCTGCAGCACGGCAAGTGCTTCTCCTAGCCTGGGAAGCGAGCAAACGCCGTTTGGCCGCGCCGAGTGCACTCTCCGGCGGTTCGCTCGCAGGCAGGCTTGGAACAGCGTCAAACGCTGTTTCCGAGCTCTCCACAGGCAGAGAAGCTGTTTGCAGCACGGCAAGTGCTTCTCCTAGCCTGGGAAGCGAGCAAACGCCGTTTGGCCGCGCCGAGTGCACTCTCCGGCGGTTCGCTCGCAGGCAGGCTTGGAACAGCGTCAAACGCTGTTTCCGAGCTCTCCACAGGCAGAGAAGCTGTCTGCAGCACGGCAAGTGCTTCTCCTAGCCTGGGAAGCGAGCAAACGCCGTTTGGCCGCGCCGAGTGCACTCTCCGGCGGTTCGCTCGCAGGCAGGCTTGGAACAGCGTCAAACGCTGTTTCCGAGCTCTCCACAGGCAGAGAAGCTGTCTGCAGCACGGCAAGTGCTTCTCCTAGCCTGGGAAGCGAGCAAACGCCGTTTGGCCGCGCCGAGTGCACTCTCCGGCGGTTCGCTCGCAGGCAGGCTTGGAACAGCGTCAAACGCTGTTTCCGAGCTCTCCACAGGCAGAGAAGCTGTCTGCAGCACGGCAAGTGCTTCTCCTAGCCTGGGAAGCGAGCAAACGCCGTTTGGCCGCGCCGAGTGCACTCTCCGGCGCTTCGCTCGCAGGCAGGCTTGGAACAGCGTCAAACGCTGTTTCCGAGCTCTCCACAGGCAGAGAAGCTGTCTGCAGCACGGCAAGTGCTTCTCCTAGCCTGGGAAGCGAGCAAACGCCGTTTGGCCGCGCCGAGTGCACTCTCCGGCGCTTCGCTCGCAGGCAGGCTTGGAACAGCGTCAAACGCTGTTTCCGAGCTCTCCACAGGCAGAGAAGCTGTTTGCAGCACGGCAAGTGCTTCTCCTAGCCTGGGAAGCGAGCAAACGCCGTTTGGCCGCGCCGAGTGCACTCTCCGGCGGTTCGCTCGCAGGCAGGCTTGGAACAGCGTCAAACGCTGTTTCCGAGCTCTCCACAGGCAGAGAAGCTGTTTGCAGCACGGCAAGTCGCTTCTCCTAGCCTGGGAAGCGAGCAAACGCCGTTTGACCGCGCCGAGTGCACTCTCCGCCGGTTC